>NC_058080.1:178108456-178260622 GCF_014858855.1 Bufo gargarizans | reverse complement strand
AGCTGGAGACAGTTGCCTCTGCTACAGAGGGTAGTACCCATGGAACTTTAATTCCATCTGTTCAGCGTGGATGGGCAGAAGAGGAGGAGGAGGATGAGGAGATTGAAAGTCATCCTGATGTCGACATCAACGTTTTGCCTATTGGTACTCTGGCACACATAACTGACTTCATGTTAGGTGCACATGTTACACTGAAGATGTGGCCTGGTAAAATCACTGTCAGAAGCGGACACCGTCTACGGAAAAAGTACACTGTATGTCCCAGGTAAATGTTTGAAGCACACACATTACACTGAAGATGTGGCCCTGGTAAGGTCACTGTCAGAAGCGGACACCGTCTACGGAAAAAGTACACTGTATGTCACAGATACATTTTTGAAGCATACACATTGCACTGCAGATGTGGCCCTAGTAAGGTCACTGTCAGAAGTGGACACCATCTACGGAAAAAGTACACTGTATGTCACAGAATGTTTTTTGAGGCGCACATGTTACAATGCTGATGTGATCCTGGTACTGTCACTGTCAGAAGCGGAGACCATATATTGAAAAAGTACACTTTATGTCACAGATATTTTTTTGATGCGCACACTTTACACTGGAGATGTGGCGCAGCTAATGTCACTGTCGGCAGCGGACACCGTCTAAGGAAAAAGTGCACTGGATGTCAGATATTTTTGGGATGCGCACTCTTTACACTGGAGATGTGGCGCAGTTAATGTCCCTGTCCGCAGCGGACACTGTCTACGGAAAAAGTACACTGGATGTCACATATATTTTTGGGAAGCGCACACTTTACACAGGAGATGTGGCGCGGATAATTTAACTGTCCACAGCGGACACCGTCTATGGAAAAAGCTGTCGCTCGCTCTGCATTCTATTTAAGAGGTGGTTAACGTCATGGATACTCTGTGGCCATGTATCACCGCAGGTTACTAGGTGTGTTTTCAATGTTGAATTGTTTGGTGTCCCTATAGGTCCTAAGTATAGGAGTTTCTATTGTAAATAGATACAATGTATTCCTATATCCCTATGCGACAGACATCCATCATTCATTCACACATCTCACACACTGGGAGATCAGGCAGTTAGCCTCCGAACACTTACACAATATGTATTGAGCTGGACAATAATTGCGACCCTACTGGTTGTGAATCTTGCCCTATACTGCAACCTGTCTAAAAATTGGAGATTGTCACTACCTCACCCGACATGTTTCACCGTGATGCGGCTTTGTCAGGGGAGTTGGGGATTTTGTACTCATTTAATCATGTTTTTCATTATACTTACCCTTTGGTCCGTGTTTCCCACAGGGACACATAATTTTTTATTTTCTTATGTTATGTATGAAATACCTTACACTATGATTAATGAATTTTTGAATATTTGTACTGATATATTGCTTGTATTTGCATTTATAGCTTGATAAAGGGCACCAAACTTGGCCCGAAACATTGCAATAAGCAATAAATGCACTCTGAGATTGTACCACTGTTGGAATAAATATTGAATTTAAGCTATATGCCACCTTTGGGGTGCTGTCTCCACATTATTGATACAAGTTATTTACAGACTCCTTGGGTGGAAGGAGTCAGAGGGGACGTGCACCCAGAAAAGCCACTGATAAGATGTATGCTGAGGTCTCGTTCTGAATAGAAACTGTCTGCAGCGGCCACCGTCTATGGAAAAAATACACTGGATCTCACATATATTTTTTGGATGTGCACACTTTACACAGGAGATGTGGCGTGGCTAATTTAACTGTCCACAGCGGACGCCGTCTATCGAAAAAGTACACTGGATGTCACTGATATTTTAGTGATGCACACACTTTACACAGAAGATGTGGCACGGATAATTTAACTGTCCGCAGCGGCCTATTAGACGCTATTTACCACAGGATGGGCTAAAAATATATATTGCTGCTGTCACACACAATAGTTCTTAAAAGGACTTTTGGGTCTCTGAAAAGTTTTTCAAAATAAAAATCTTCTAATAACATTCCCTACACTGTCTTTCCTTTCCTATGCTCAGCTCTCCCTAAGACTGAGCTAAACACGTGTAATCGGGTGCTTTATAGCACCCAATGACGTGTTCCGGACAGCCAATCACTGTAATGCCAGTAGCCAACATGGGAGAGTCGAGCATTGTGCTCGAGCACATGCGGTACTCGGCCGAGTACCGCCATGTGCCGACAATTAAGATGCTCGAGCCGAATTGGTGTTTGGCCGAGCATGCTCAATCAACACTAGCATTCACCTGACAGAAAAGAACAAATGATTATTTGGCTGGAGGTACATTAGGCGGTCACTGAATAACAATTTTACTGTAGGACAGTGGAGTACAGGCCCCAAAAATTAGGCATTAACCCGAAAGAAAAGAACAAGTGATTATGTGGCTGGAGGTACATTAGGCAGTAACTGAATAACAATTTTACTGTAGTCCAGTGGAGTACAGGCCCTATAAATTAGGCATTCACCTGAAAGAAAAGAATAAGTGATTATGTGGCTGGAGGTATATTAGACGGTTAGTGGATAGCAATTTTACTGTAGGCCAGTACAGGCCCCAAAAATTAGGCATTCACCTGACAGAAAAGAAAAAGTGATGATGTGGCTGGAGGTACAATGGGCGATCACCAGATAAAAATGTTACTGTAGGCCAGTACAGGCCCCAGAAATTAAGCATTCACCTGACAGAAAAGAACTTGTGATGATGTGGCTGGATGTACAATAGGCGGTCACCTGCTAAAAGTTTTACTGTAGGCCAGTAGAGGCTCCAAAAATTAGGCATTCACCTGACAGAAAAGAACAAGTGATAATGTGGCTGGAGGTATATTAGACGGTTAGTGGATAGCAATTTTACTGTAGGCCAGTACAGGCCCCAAAAATTAGGCATTCACCTGACAGAAAAGAAAAAGTGATGATGTGGCTGGAGGTACAATGGGCGATCACCAGATAAAAATGTTACTGTAGGCCAGTACAGGTCCCAGAAATTAAGCATTCACCTGACAGAAAAGAACTTGTGATGATGTGGCTGGATGTACAATAGGCGGTCACCTGCTAAAAGTTTTACTGTAGGCCAGTAGAGGCTCCAAAAATTAGGCATTCACCTGACAGAAAAGAACAAGTGATAATGTGGCTGGTGGTACATTAGGACAGTGGAGTATAGGCCCCAAAAATTAGACATTCACCTGACAGAAAAGAACAAGTGATTATGTGGCTGGAGGTACATTAGACGGTTAGTGCATAGCAATTTTACTGTAGGCCAGTACAGGCCCCAAAAATTAAGCATTCACCTGACAGAAAAGAACAAGTGATTATGTGGCTGGAGGTACATTAGGTGGTCATTGAATAATAATTTTACTGTAGGCCAATGGAATATAGGCCCCTAAAATTAGGAATTTACCTGACAGGAAAGAACAAGTGATTATGTGGCTGGAGGTATATTACACGGTTAGTGGATAGCAATTTTACTGTAGGCCAGTACAGGCCCCAAAAATTAGGCATTCACCTGACAGAAAAGAAAAAGTGATGATGTGGCTGGAGGTACAATGGGCGATCACCAGATAAAAATGTTACTGTAGGCCAGTACAGGCCCCAGAAATTAAGCATTCACCTGACAGAAAAGAACTTGTGATGATGTGGCTGGATGTACAATAGGCAGTCACCTGCTAAAAGTTTTACTGTAGGCCAGTAGAGGCTCCAAAAATTAGGCATTCACCTGACAGAAAAGAACAAGTGATGATGTGGCTGGTGGTACATTAGGACAGTGGAGTATAGGCCCCAAAAATTAGACATTCACCTGACAGAAAAGAACAAGTGATTATGTGGCTGGAGGTATATTAGACAGTCAGTGGATAACAGATTTAATGTAGGCCAGTACAGACCCCAAAAATTAACCATTCATCTGACAGAAAATAACTTGTGATGATGTGGCTGGAGGTACATTAGGCAGTCACCAGCTAAAAATTGTACTGTAGGCCAGTACAGGCCCGAAAAATTAGGCATTCACCTGACAGAAAAGAACTTGTGATGATGTGGCTGGATGTACAATAGGCGGTCACCTGCTAAAAGTTTTACTGTAGGCCAGTAGAGGCTCCAAAAATTAGGCATTCACCTGACAGAAAAGAACAAGTGATGATGTGGCTGGTGGTACATTAGGTAGTCACTGGCAAAAAATGTTACTATAGGCCACTACAGGCCCCAAAAATGAAGCATTCCCTTTCAGAAAAGAGCTTGTAATGATGTGGCTGGAGGTACAATAGGCGGTCACCGGTTAAAAATTTTACTGTAGGCCAGTACAGGCCCCAAAAATTAAGCATTTACCTGTCAGAAAAGAACTAGCGATTCTGTGACTGGGGGTACATTAGGCGGTCACTCTATAACATTTTTACTATAGGCCACTGGAGTAGAGGCCCCAAAAATTAGGCATTCACCTGACAGAAAATGCCTTTTATGCCGCTGTATATACATAAGACAAGGACCATTCTTTGTTCTGAGTGTTGGCGGATATGTGTGGGCTGGCATGAGAAAATTAAATTACACGTGGTCGTCACAGATGTTGAATTCCTCTGAGATCCATGCCTCATTCATCTTTAGAAATGTGAGATAGTCCACACTGTTGTGAGCTAGGCGAGTGCACTTATCGGTCACGTTCTTTCCTGCTGCGCTGAACGTCCTTTCGGACAGGACACTCGACGAGGGGCAAGCCAAGAGTTCCATGACAAATTGTGCCAGCTCTGCCCACAGGTCAAGCCTGCACACCCAGTAATCCAGGTGTCCTCGCTTCACAGAGCATTCACATCGGCCATTAACCCGATGTAGTCGGACACCTGTTAGTCTAGGCGTTCCCTGAGGCTGGATCCGGAGGGTGGCTCTCGATGGGTTGGCTGCAAGAATTATCTCATATCTCATTGTGGCGCCAATTGCAGCGTGCACAGTGTACTATCACAGGGCCCTTCCAAGGTGTTATAATGCACGTCCCAGAGTAGGAATGCCAGAGTGGTGTGATTGCCTATAATGTCTCTGTATGGTGATGATAATGGTGTCAACGGTGTCTCCTACCTGGATATGGCTGGACTCCTGGCTCCTGGCTCACTTGCAATAAATTGAGTGTAGTGATAGTAGGAGTAATAGAGGAATTTTGCAGCAGAAATGATGCCCAGACCTTTAGATGAAGTCCAAACTGTTATTTACTGAAGATAACTTGTATCCAAACAGTATGCAGCTTTGGTCCTTGGTCCCAGCAGGTTTTGTCAATCATTGGCAGGAATAGAGGCCTCTGCTTTGAACTGTACCTTCTGCTGTATGGGGACAGAGTAGCTGAGAAGGAATGGCTTCTCCTAGGTCTCTGGACTTGACTCACAGATATATTCTCAGGGGATGCTTTCTTCCTGGAATTCTGGAGGTTGTTTGCAACTTTATGCTTTTTGTAATCCGGCTGAGGTGCAGGGCTCAGACTGGGAATTTGATCAAATCTCAGCACGAGACTTGGTCTTTGCTGTCTTCCCTATGCAGGGGAAACTAGAACTGGTTCTAACTGCTTCTTTCCTCCCTTGCTGCAGGATGTGGGAACCTCCACTTCTCTTCAACAGGGGGCAGAACAGAACAGAATCAATGCTGGCACCAATTACATTTAAGATGGTGTTACATGCACAATTGTGAGAACATAATGTAAATTACATCTGATGGCAATGTAAAAGCTCTTAGAAGACGGTAGCAGGGTAGAGGCGTGTAGTAACACAACTCTGGGGTGTTACAAATGCAGCAACTCTCGCAGCAAGGCCTGGAAATGCTGCATTCTGACAGCCCTCTGTGATGCTGGTAAAATGTCCATTATTTTGTGTTTGGGTAGGGGATCCAAGTACATTGCCACCCAGTACTGGTCCTTGACTTTTATACTTTTTATACGGGGGTCCGTCTTCAAACACTGGAGCATGAAGGCCCCCATTCGCACTGCTCCTCGTCCAGGAGAATGTCGTCCTCGGTCTCCTCCCCCCAGCCATGGACAACACCATGGATCCCCGAAAACCACAGACAAACGGAGGATGAGAGAGCCGCTGCTAAACCCCGCCAGTCCTGCTGCCGCCTGGCTTGGAGGAACCAGCACACGGCGCGGCAGGCTGCGTTACCGCAGTGTTCTTCTCCAGACTCTATGTGTCTGATATGGAAACTGAGAGCAGACTGGTGCAGGCGGCGTGTGGAACTAAATTTGTACTAATTTATTGTGGGCTTTACAAAGTTAAAATACCTTTGTAAAAAAAAATTATAACTGAAAATATTGCATTTTGTATGCATGGGAGCACATTTCTGCTCTAGACAAAGAACCTGCTGCTGTCAGAGGTGTCTAAGATTATTTGTGGTGTTGCCCCGGTCTGCTGGGGGTCCATTCCTGGGAACAAATTTCTGCTGCAAACAAAGAACCTGCTGCTGTCAGAGGAGTCTAAGTTAATTTGTGGTGTTGCTGCAGTCTGGTGGGGGTCCATTCCTGGGAACACATTCCTGCTGCAAAAGACCTGCTCCTGTTTGTCCTGATCATGCAGAGTTATGTGTAGGCCTTATACAGTACTACACCATTACCTTTAGTGTGCAAAGCAGTAATCAAAGCAAAAGATGGCTACTTTGAAGAACCTAGAATATGACATATTTTAAGTTGTTTCACACTTTTTTGTTATGTATATAATTCCATATGCATCCCTTGGTCCGTTCTTGAAATGGTGAGGATGTAGGTTCTTGGTCATTTATCCAAGAAGGTTTCTTGATGTCTAGATATGCTCGTAATCTGATAGAGAGAAAAAATCGTGACATTTGATTATCCAGTAGGTAGGGGTTGGTACAATTGGTCGGGACGAAGCCTAATCCTAGATTCAGGGCAGATACTTCATCCGTCGTGAGGCATTTGAGTGGCAAATTTATAGTTAAGTTCTCAAAATATGTGGGATCCCTGTTTAGTTCCTGTATGTTGATCTGGTCTGGATCGGTTCCCGTGATTTAATGTTACCATTATAAGATCAGATTGTATTGCAATTGTATGTGTGTGGTGTCTGAGCAGAGATGTACCTGTCTAGTGTAGTGATGGTACGGTATGCGGTGTACAGCTGTTCCGCCTCCCCGTGGTGCACCCTGGGTAACTCTAAATGAACCAGAAAATACTGGTGGTCAGACAAAGAAAGCTTCTCCTGACCAACAAAACACTAACTCTAATCTATACACTATATGTGTGTGTGTGGTATATAGTGTGTGGTATATAGTGTGCTGCAGAAAAATGGATGTGCAATGTGAATTTGAGAGATATTTCTCTGCTGTCCATACATATTGTACATGCTACAGACATAGTGCTGTGATGTCACAACAATACTTAGTGCACCAATCAGTAATATGTAGTCAGACTTGATAAAATGTGAAGTTGCATGTATTGCAAATACAAATTTGCATCAGTAGTGCAGCTTTTCGCAATCATGAATATTTTGGAACACTCTATCTGCATATAAAGCCACTTACAGTGATCAGGAGTTCTTCCTCAATGTCACAAAAATTGCTGCCCACCATCTTTTCCAGTCTTTACAAGCTTCCCGCAGTTTGAAAAAGGTAACAAAACTATGCCAAGCCAGTACTGCGCATATGCAAATACGCGCATATTACATGCCCGTGTCACGGAAGGTGTACAGAAAACTAGAAGACACAAATGAAGATCTGACTGACTTGATCCAAAACTAAGGAACAGGAGGGTAAGCCCTGTAAGAGCCCTAGCTCTCTCCCTTACTGCTCAGCCTATGCAAAAATCTCAATGGTAGAAAATTGCATATCCTCGTTCCTCGACTGTATGCACCTGAACACCCTATAATAGTGAGGGGACACGACCACCGGCTCCCTACACTTAATACCGAGGGAGTCAGGGTCACCTAGGATCAAGCCCACAGGCAAACAGAAATAAAGAAAACAGACTTATCTTGTGGATGCAGTAGTAACAGCTTCTAGCATCAGCACACTCTAGGAAGTTGTATAAACCGCAAAGTGATGCAGTATGGGAAGGGATTTTAAGGGGTGCAATCAGTGCAACTACATGACAGCTAAGAGAGGCTAACGAGATGAGAAAACTAAAGCAAAACAAAAGGAACCTCAAGCAGGAGGTTCTGAAGAACATCTGTCAGAGCTTCTCAGATGTCTGGTGGTGACAGCCCGATTTTCACGATTAAGAAAATCTTCGCAAATTCTCGAATATGACTAATATTCTACTGAATATTGCTGAAATATTGCAAATTAGAATATTGCCCCTGCCGCTCATCACTAGTCATTAACAGCATGTTGCTGCTGGTGCAGCCTATCAAGCATATACAAGGTGGAGTTCCAGCGCATCGGGCTGTCACAAATCAGACGTTTGATGGGCCAGAGATTTTCCTGGCCTGCCACAAGACGTCCTGCTCCAAGGGGTATTTGGTAATGAATCGCTGCACGACTAAGTTCAGGACGTGTGCAATTTTGCCCTGTTTCAGCATGCTCAACAGATTGGCACTGTTGTTGCACACCACTTTACCAAATGTCAAATTGAGCGGGGATAGCAGAGCTGAAAACAGTGCAGGACCGGTGTGGCTCTTGGCTTCCAGGCACAACAGCCGCAGTACAGCATGGCAATGTCTCACCTGGCACGTCGAATAGGTTCTGGGGAGCTTGGGGGGTGCAGCGTAAGAGGCGGTAGCAGTGGAAAAGGAGGAGTCAGCCGAGGAGGAGATGGAGATGGAGTAGGAGGAGAAGAAGAGGCGGGCTTGCATGCAATCCGTGGCAGTAACACCAAATCCACACGGGAGCCATGGTTTACATGCTTGATGGCCGTCAGAAGGTTCACCCAGTGGGCAGTAAAAGTTATGTACTGTCCTTGCCCGTGTTTGCCAGACCACGCGTCTGTGGTCAGACATTGAAAGCCAGAGATATATACACTTTCCGCTGAAAGTGGCCATATAGCTCTGGGATTTCTGGGAGAAATATTTCCTTTTGGGGACTTTCCATTGGAGTGTGCAAATGGCCACAAATTTTCTAAAGGCCTCCGAGTTCACCCGTTTATATCGCAGTAGTTGGCGGGCTAGCAGTTCCGACAAGCCAGCGATCAGCCCTTGGGCAAGCGGTATTCTGTGTGCAGCGGTAAGACATAAGGGGAGGGTTGTTGAACTCTGGAATGTGTTTAAAGTTACTACCCAATATGGGCCAATGTTTCCATAGGATGTCACTAATCTTGGTGCTTAAAGGTGAAAACCGTGTAGCAAATGAAATACGTTCCGTATCCCCTGTATCTTTTCTTTACTTAAAAGGGAAGCTCTAGAGATCGTTTGAACCTTGGATATGTGCGATTGTATACTTTTCTAGGGTAACCCCTTTTGAGAAACGTATTCTCCATACCTTCTAGTCTGTTGGTGACATCATCCTCTTGTTGTACCACCCTTTAAACCCTTAGCAGCTGGCTAAAGGGTAATGATTTTATCATACTCCTGGGATGACAACTGTCAAACCTCAATAATGTGTTTTTATCAGTACTCTTAATGTAGAGATCTGTGCACAATTGTTCTCCAGATCTCCTCACAGTGACGTCTAGAAATTGTATCTAAGTCTCAGATGAGACCATTGTGAATTTAACCTCTGGATCAATGTCATTGAGAAAATCCCTAATTTGATGTAACTCTGCCTTTGTGCATGTCCATAGAAGAAAGACATCATCTATGTAGCGACACCACCCCAGAACTAGTCTAAAGTGGTGGCTTGCATAGATGCGTCACTCCTCCATGTGCACCATGAAAATGTTTGAATAATTTGGTACGACATTAGATCCCATCGCGGTCCCGCATACTTGAATAAAAAATTCATCTTGAAACATAAAAAAGTTTCATGTAAGAACTATTTGTAAAAGAGACATCAAGAATTCCTTGCCATCTGTGGAATATGGTGAGTCCAACAGAAACCCCTTACCGCATCAAGCCCTCTGTCATGAGAGATCGACGTATATAAACTGACTACATCGAAAGAAGCCAAAATAACAAGTGTTGGAAGCTGTATCTTGCTTATAACATTGAGAAAATGGGTAGTGTCACATATGTATGATTTAGCTATATATACATAGGGAGACAAAACCCTATCCAGAAAGATGGCAATCTTTGAAAAAAGTGAAGCTACACCCGAAACTATAGGTCGTTCTGGTGGAGATGTAAGTGTCTTATGTATTTTAGGCAACACATACCGGAGTTCTAGGTCGGTCCACACAGAGAGATGAGTACAACTTTTCATCTATTATACCCCTCTCCTTAGCTGCATCTAATACCACCCATATCTTTCTCAAAAACTCAAATTTCGGGTCACCCTGTAATTTACGGTGCACATTCCCATCATTTAACTGATGATTAATCTCATTTATGTAGTCACTTGTATCCATGCTGACCACTGCCCCTCCCTTATCCGCAGGTTTAATTGTCAGATTGGGGTTGTTGGATAACTCCTTCAGGGCTTTGGTCTCCATGGAAGATAAATTCCTCTTAACAAACATCCTATCCTACTCTGTGGTTTTTAAAGTCTCAAGATCTAGCCTGACCACATTCATAAAAGTATCAAGCGCAACATTATTGATAGACGGCAAAAAATCGCTTTTTACATATAAATTAACCTTATCTAAATTTACTTCAGATTCACACATTGATGCAGTGAAAGAGACAGCAGTGGTCTGTTTATCGAACCATAATTTCAATCTTATGGCTCTATAAAACAGATGCAAATTAAGTTCAAACTGGAACCAATCAATATTCCTAGAAGGACAAAAAGAAAGTCCCTTTTCCAGGACAGACAATTGCATAGGGGTTAATACAGTAGTTGATAAATTTACCACTATTGTTTCCTCTGTGCTGTTCTCTGTGGTTTCATCAGTTTTTCTCTTGCGCCACTTCTGTTGCCTCCTGCCGGATCCAAATCCTGGCCTAAAAAATGATTCACAGGGGTCAAGGTATGATTTTGAGGATCCAGTTTTTTTAGATAAGCAGTTGTAGTTGGAGTAACCAAATAGTCCATCTGATTAGGACGCCCCACTCTTCTATTCCTATAGGAAGTATGATCTTCTCCTTTAGCTCCTCCCCTTTTGTTACAATTTTGTTCACCCTGCCAACAATACACGAACCCTGTGTTGTAGTCCTCCATATCCCTCTGCCACTTCTTCCTCTTGGTGGACTGCAACTCACATCTGAGTTTGTCAAAATGGCTATTACAAGTAGTGAGATATTTATCCATTTCAATGTTAACAATTTAAGTAATTCCCCTTCCGTTTGCTCCAAACTCTGCTTCAGATTTAAAATCTTTATGTGCAAGTACTCCACATTCAACAGGATAATATGCAATGAATATTTTTTTGAAATCTGCGCAAAACAGGCGCAAAAATCCATATTATTGGGAAAAAAAATCTGGTCTCAAAATGGAGCGCATGCCCCTTGGGATCCTGTGCATATGATGATATTCGCTAAGTGTGGTCAAGTGTAAATCTAGATTTATCAATCTCTTAGAGAAAAGTTCATACCTCTTCTTAAGGTCCAATGCTGATGGAGTTGACAAAAAGGTAACATTCTTCTCTGTCCCTTGTAGAATCCGGGCCTGTATAGGAGAAGGTATCCGGGTGTGAGATTCCAATTGCTTGATCCATGATATTTAGGTGCTTAGCTTGTAAATAGGGTTTCAGTAAAAGTTCAGGATCGGATTCGGTGTTCGGTGAGTTAATGGCACTTTTTGAAAGCCTTCAGAGCAGCCAATCAGCAAGCGTTTAACTCGTGTGCCCTTAGAAGCCATCACAGCCATGCCTACTAATGGCATGGCTGTGATTGGACAGTGCAGCATGTGACCCAGCCTCTGCATAAGCTGGAGTCACGTAGCGCTGCACGTCACTCTGCTCTGATTAGTGTAGGGATAGGATGCTGCTGCTGTGAGGGAGAGAATAGTAAAGAATTTTTAATCAGAAGTGCTAGTTAACTTAGCAATCTAAATAGATTTTGTTTTGTGGGTGCAGTGCGAAATCTTTCTACCCTGCCCTGAGCCGAGAGACACAGAAAAATAACTTTTATCCATCTGTTAGTTAGGTGGGCGACGGCAGCCATTTTATGCAAGTTTAGTGCACCAGCACAGGTGAAATACTGCAATAATATTCTGGGTTTAAAAACAAAAATCTATTTTTGGCAATACCCTACATCTTGGGCCTATGCTGCAGTTTTTACTGTGAAATACAAGCTGGAAATACTGCAATAATATTCTGGGCTTAAAAAAACACCAATTTTTTGCAATACCCTACATCTGGTGCCTTTGCAGCATTTGTTAGTGTGAAATACAAGCTTGAAATACTGCAATAATTTTCTGGGTTTAAAAAAGCACCAATGTTTGTCAAAATACTAAATTTGCAGCCTTTGCTGCATCTGTCAGTGTGAAATACAAGCGTTAATACTGTTGTTATATTCTGTTATTAAAAAAATACACATTTTGGGCAAAATGCTAACTTTGCAGCCTTTTCAGCATTTGCCAGTGTGAAATAAATGCGTTAGATACTGCTGTTATATTCTGTTATTAAGAAAAACGCCCATTTTGGGCAAAATACTAAATTTGCAGCCTTTGCTGCATCTGACAGTGCGAAATACAAGCTTGAAATACTGCAATAATATTCTGGGTTTAAAAAAAATATCTATTTCTGGCAATACCCTACATCTGGGGCCTATGCTGCAGTTTTTACTGTGAAATACAAGCTGGAAATACTGTAATAATATTCTGGGTTTAAAAAAACACCATTTTTTTGCAATACCCTACATCTGGTGTATTATATTCTGTTATTAAAAAAACACCCATTTTTGGCAAAATGCAAAATTTGCGGCCTTTCCTGAATCTGTCAGTGTGAAATACACGCGTTAGATGGTGCTATTCTGTTACTAAAAATACACCCATTTTGAGCAAAATACTAAATTTGCGGACAATGAGGAGAGCGTCAAATAAGGGTAGTGGCCCGGTCATGGTGCTGCTGGTGGAGGTCCTGTTGCAGGGAGAGGACGTGGTCGATCTGTGCCAGCTACACGCACAAGTGAAACACCTTCCTCAGGTGCGAGTAGGCGACAGAACCTTCAGCGTTATTTGGTCGGGCCTAATGCAACTCTATGAATGGTGAGGCTAGAACAAGTACAGGCGATAGTAGATTGGGTTGCTGACAGTGCCTCCAGTTCCTTCACATTGTCTCCCACCCAGTCTTCTGCTGAAAGATCAGAGTTGGCACCTGCAGACGATGTCCATCAGTCTTTCACCTCACCCCCTTGCAAATCAGCCAAGCAGTCTGAGCCTAAAGTCATGCAGCAGTCTCTTCTGCTTTTTGATGACTCTGCTAGCAGGGTTTCCCAGGGCCATCCACATAGCCCTGCCCAGAAGTAGAAGAGATTGAGTGCACCGATGCCCAACCACTTATGTTTCAAGATGAGTACATGGGAGGACCTCCGTAGCACATCTCGGATGATGTCGAAACACAGGTGCCAACTGCTGTGGCTTGCTGCAGTGTGCAAACCAACAAGGAGGGCAGGGGTGAAGACTGGGTGGAAGATGATGGGGAGGACGATAAGGTGCTCGACCCCACGTGGAATCAAGGTCATGACAGTAACCTGTCTAGTTTGGAGGAAGAGGCAGTGGTCGAACAGAGCCACCAGCATAGTAGAAGAGGGAGCAGGGTGCAAAAGCAGAGCGACTGTCCCCTAGATAGTATGCCTGCTACTGCCCACCACAGCAAGGGACCGGGCACACCAAAGCCAGCTCCAAGGAGTTCCCTGGCATGGCGGTTCTTCAGACAATGTGCTGACGACAAGACACGAGTGGCTTGCACGCTGTGCAATCAGAGCCTGTAGCGAGGCATAAACGTTCTCAACCTGAACACAACCTGCATGACCAAGCATCTAAGTGCAAAGCACGAGCTGCAGTAAAGTAGAAACCTCAAAAACCAGAGGATCTGCCAGCAACACCACCACCTGGGTCACCAAGCAACTCCACAATGTCCCATGGAAGAATTCAGCTCTCCATCTCCCAAACACTGGTGCAGAAGAGGAAGTACCGCCCTACCCACCCGTGATCCCTGGCCCTGAATGCCAGCATTTCAAAATTACTGGCCTTTGAAATGCTATCATTCCATCTTGTGGAGACGGAGAGTTTTAAAAGGCTTATGGCGGTGGCTGTCCCACGGTATGTCGTGCCCAGCCGCCACTACTCTTCCAGGCATGCCATCCCTTCCCTGCACAACCATGTGGGGGACAAAATCAGGTTTGCACTGCACCACGCCATCAGTGGCAAGGTCCACCTAACTCCGGATACGTGGACCAGTAAGCACGGTCAGGGATGTAATATCTCCCTAACAGCACACTGGGTGAATGCAGTGGCGGCTGTCCCTGAGGCGGATAGCAGTTTGGTGCATGTCCTAACACCACCAAGGATTGCAGGGTGCTTGCCTCCTGTTGCTTCCTCCTCCTACTCCGCTTCCTCATCCTCTACTGCCTCCTAATCCGGTCAACTTAGCACCTTCACCACCAACTTCAGTGCAGCCAGGGGTAAACAAATGCAGGCAGTTTTAAAACGTGTCTGTTTAGGAGACAAACCACACACCGTGCAGGAGCTATGGATGGGCATGGAACAACAGACCGATGAGTGGTTAGTGCCAGTGAGCCTCAAGTCCGGCCTGGTGGTGTGCGATAATGGGCGAAATCTCATAGAAGCTCTGGGCTTAGCCGGTTTGACACACATCCGTTGCCTGGCGCATTGGTGGTGCAGAGGTTCCTTAAAAATTACCCTGATAGGTCAGAGCTGCTGCAGAAAGAGCAGGCCGTCTGTGCGCGCTTTCAGCGTTCTCACCCTGCTGCTGCTCGCCTGTCAGTGCTGCAGCGTAATTTCGGCCTTCCTGCTCACCGCCTCATATGCGACGTGGCCACAAGGTGGAACTCCACCTTGCACATGCTGGCCAGACTGTGCGAGCAGCAGCAGGCTATAGAGGGGTTTCAGCTGCAGCACGCATGGGTGATTTGCTCTGCGGAACAGCACCACTTCACCACCAATGACTGGGCCTCCATGCGAGACCTGTGTGGCTTGTTGCCCTGTTTCAAGTACTCCACCAACATGGCCAGTGCCGATAACGCCATTCTCAGCGTTAATATCCCACTTCTATGCCTCCTTGAAAAAACGCTTCTGGCGATGATGGAAGAGGATGTGGCACAGGAGGAGGAGGAAGAGGGATCAATTTATAGGTACACAATTGTCCAGCCAGGGCACAGTTCTGGAGGATGACAAGGTGGAGGATGAGGAGATGGAGGAGGAAGAACCATGTTCACAGCAGGGCAGCACCCAAACCAGCTCATGGCCATCACTGGTGCGTGGCTGGGGGGATATAGAGGGCACAGATGATACACCTCCCACAGAGAATAGCTTGTCGTTGCCTCTGGGCAGCCTGGCACACATGAGCTATTACATGCTGCAGTGTCTCCGCAACGACCGCCGAGTTGGCCACATTCTAACTTGTGCTGATTACTGGATGGCCACGCTGCTGGATCCCCGTTACAAGGACAACGCACTGTCCTTAATTTCGTCACTGCAGCGTGATCGTAAGATGCGTGAGTACAAGCGCACGCTGGTAGACGCGCTGCTGGTGGCATTCCCACCTGACAGCAGGGGCACAGTGGAAGCACAAGGTGAAGGCAAAAGAGGAGGAAGAGGTTGCCAACACAGCTGGGGCACAACCAGCACCTCAGAAGGCAGGGTTAGCATGGCCGAAATGTGGAAAAGCTTTGTCAGCATGCCACAACAACCAGCACCTCCAGCTGATATGGAACATCTTAGCAGGAGGCAGCATTTCAGCAACATGGTGGAGCAGTATGTGTGCACATGCCTACACTTACTGAATGAATGGTCTGGTCCCTTCAACTTCTGGGTCTCCAAATTGGGCACATGGCCTGAGCTTGCCCTTTTTTCGCCTTGGAGGTGCTAGCCTTCCCTGCAGTCAGTGTATTGTCTGAACGTTGGAGGGGGTTATCACAGGTTATATTTCCTAATGTTTTGGGGTGTAACATCATTTAAAAAAAAATTCAATTAAAACCAAACACTAGTGTTGGCTACCTCCTCCTCCTCCACTGCCGCTTCCACCTATACTGCCACATTCACCCCCTCCTCAACATCCTACTCCATATAGACCTTGTCCTCCTAGATCAAGATTTTTATTTTTATTTTTTATGTATTTTATGTTATTTTAAGTCATATCCCTATTCACATTTGTTTGCAGAGCACTTGCCATGCTCTTAACCACATTTTGATGCCCTCTAGCCCTTTCCATCCTTTCCATGACTTTTTTAGAGCCTTTTTAGTGCTCCAAAGTTCAGGTCCCCATTGACTTCAATGGGGTTCGGGGTCAAGTTTGGGTCCCGAAATCAAACTTTTTTGTGAAGTTCGGCTGAACCCGTCGAACCTGAACATCCAGGTGTCTGCTCAAATCTACTTGTATATCCAAAAATAGACAAAAAATAAAAAGATAAACAGCAGCACTCCTAAGATGCCAGGTGCAAATCCCCAACTATTCACAGGACTTGGAACGGTAAACATAAAGCCAAAAAGTAAGGCAGCCATTCGGTCTTCTGGTGAAAGTAAATACTTTATTACACCCAACAGCAATGCAGCATTTCAGCTCTCTCAATGGAGCATTCGTCAAGCTAGTGATAGTAGTGCTCTAACATATGTAAATACAGCTGAGTACATAAGTGTTCCATAATTGATAATAAATATATTAAAGAGGACCTTTCACTACAATAAAAAAAATCTAAACTAAGTATACAGACATGGAAAGCGGCGCCCAGGGATCTCCCTGCACTTACTATTATCCTTGGGCACTGCTCCGTTTACCCGGTATAGGCTCTGGTATCTTCAGATTTTTGGCTCAACTGGGAGGAGCCTGCATTTGTTCTCCTGGGCGTCTCCATTTTCCAGGCTGGAGTGCTGGCCAATCGCAGCGCTCAGCTCATAACCGGAGAGGTTTTTTTCTCTCAGGTTATGAGCTGAGCGCTGCGATTGGCCAGCACTCCAGCCTGGGAAAAGGAGACGCCCAGGAGAACAAGAGCAGGCTCCTCCCAGTTGAGCCAAAAATCTGAAGATACCGAAACCTATACCGGGAGAACGGAGCAGCGCCCAGGGATAATAGTAAGTGCAGGGAGATCCCTGGGCGCCGCTCTCCATGTCTGTATACTTACAATTTTCATTCTCCCAGTTTAACAATGCGCACGCACCGGTACTAATCCTGCCATCTCTGGAATTCACGTACCGCGCGCCTGCACATTACATGAGAACTAATGCCCGTACTAGACATACCTCATCCCTTGCGGCAAATCTTACTGCGCATGACCACAGATCAGGCTGTCATATTCATGTATAAAATAAGAACTAAAGGATTGTGGTGATGAATAAGACAATTAGAATAAATGACTTATATGGCTTAGGTGCACTCCAGTGGATGTCTATGATGGGATACTGTACCCAGTGTCAACCAAGGTACAAATACCATTGTGATATAGGGAAGAGGGGCAGTTCACTGTCCACCCTTCCCAATCACTACACCCCAAATCCGTGCATTTTCTTGGGGGAGGGGCAGAATCCATGCACACTTAACATACGGCCACCCGTCCTGTATGATCAGGATGGGTACCCCAATGAGGGACAAGGGAGTGGAACACCGAGGTGTCACTTCCCCCCAGTCCCCTCATACACCGGAGACTGCGCCTCTATCCCAATACAACCATTCTATAAAATAAACATTCAACACCACACAGGTCTAATGACCTGATAATCTACTAGGGTTATAAAACTCAGTTCTGAATAATATGACAGCCATGATCCTGTCCAAAATAAGGTACAAAAAGAAAAAAAGGGGAGAAAAAAAAGGCAAATTATTTCCATCCAGATATCCTGAAACATAGAAGAGAAATAAATAAATAATAAGCACTATTCTTGACCCATACACAGGTATAGGGCACCCTCCCACAGGAAAGAAATCAGACCACCCTCAATTCAACATTCAATCCATTAGGCCTTAATGTCTGTAGGTGATAAATCCAGTAAAGTTCACATCTCTTCAGTAAAATCGACCTGTCGCCTCCCCGTCTCAGCATGGCGACCTGATCAATAATTCTGAAGCGTAAGTCTCTCTCCATATGCTTAGCTTCTGTAAAGTGTTTAGACACCGGTAAATCAAGTTTTTTCTCCCTAATCGTGTATCTATGTTGATTCAATCTGGTTTTAACATCCCATGTCGTCTACCCCACATAGAGGAGACGGCATGGGCATTCCAACACTTAAACGACAAATGCTGAATCACATGTTAAATACTGTTTAAGGCTACTTTCACACTAGCATTCGCTGGCCTGCTCGTGAGCTCCGTTTGACCCACGAGGTTTTATCCGAAAGGTTAATTACCTTTAGTTCCCCATTTTTGGAGTCATCCAGATTGTTATATTTTCGTTTAATTGGAGTTTTTGATGTCATCATCGTCTGTCCCACTACTGTTGAACCCTCAGCACGTTGTGAGTGATTGCTCCGTATGGATGTCACCGAGCTTGAGGCAGAACGATCGGTGTTACGTTTATAGTGCCACCGAAATATTCTTTCATTTTGGTAGTCTGCAATGCCACGCTGAAATTTCTTTGCCTTTTGTTCTTGAATTTCTTTTTCCCATCGGGCTTGATCGTTGTTTAAATCTTGCTCAAATCGTGCCATCATCTCCGGGCTGCCTATCAGTCGCAATTTATCTTGTAGTGGTGCAATTGACTTTTCTATATCCTCCAGTTGCTTCTTTTCATATCCAATTAATAGCTCAATGAATGTACGTGAGCATAATTTACAGGCATCTTCCCATCTCTGTTTTAAGATGTCATCTCCCAATGGGAAGTTCTCAAGAACTTATACCGCAGTAGAACCAAAACATGGTGGAATAAAGCTGCGCTTGAACAGTACCTGACCAGAGATCTGGCACCTAGGGGCCTTCGAGTTCAGGTATGCCCCTCATTCCCATTGGGAGATGACATCTTAAAACAGAGATGGGAAGATGCCTGTAAATTATGCTCACGTACATTCATTGAGCTATTAATTGGATATGAAAAGAAGCAACTGGAGGATATAGAAAAGTCAATTGCACCACTACAAGATAAATTGCGACTGATAGGCAGCCCGGAGATGATGGCACGATTTGAGCAAGATTTAAACAACGATCAAGCCCGATGGGAAAAAGAAATTCAAGAACAAAAGGCAAAGAAATTTCAGCGTGACATTGCAGACAAAATGAAAGAATATTTCGGTGGCACTATAAACGTAACACCGATCGTTCTGCCTCAAGCTCGGTGACATCCATACGGAGCAATCACTCACAACGTGCTGAGGGTTCAACAGTAGTGGGACAGACGATGATGACATCAAAAACTCCAATTAAACGAAAATATAACAATCTGGATGACTCCAAAAATGGGGAACTAAAGGTAATTAACCTTTCGGATATAACCTTCTCTGATCCCCAACTGGAACTGCTGTCTTTTGGACTATCTTTTAGTCCTGTGTCTGTATATGACAACTTCACTGCAATCAAGGACACGTTCCTGTTTGCAAGGAAGTTGGTCTACAGAAAACACTTTTCTAAAACATGTTCAAATGATATCTTTACAGCCCCGGAGGAATTGGAGGCGCTTCGAACACTAGAGGAACTACTGATGGAGCAGGAAGGAGGTGAGTCGAAATTTCCGCCCTTCACCCGTGGCCGGTCTGTCACATTTCCACCCTTGTCTCTGAGCCCGGCAATAGAAACGTTTGTAAAAATGGTGGTGAAGGACTTATTTATCCTCCCCACGAAACGTTCATATGACAACTTGAACCACTCTCAGAGAGTGGCTTTAAAACAATTAAAAGCAATGAAGAAGGTGGTATTTAAGCCGGCGGACAAGGGTGGAAATGTGGTAGTCTGGCCTATCGAGATGTATGAGGCGGAGGCCCATCGTCAATTACGTGACACTGCCTGCTACCGTAGATTGACCTCTAACCCTACCAATGACTATCAGACGCAGATACAGGCCGTTTTGCTGACAGCGGTGGAGTCATCAATCATTAACAGGACTGTATACAATGGCTTGGTGGTGAAGCATCCAATAACCCCCACACTGTATCTACTACCGAAGGTGCATAAATCTTCAACAAGACCTCCGGGTAGACCGATAGTGTCGGGGTGTGGTGGGCTTAGCGAACCCATTTGTCGTTTCTTGGATTTCTACCTCAAGCCATGTGTCCAATGTCTTCCATCTTATGTACGTGACTCCACCGATGTGTTAAAGCGGCTGGAGAATGTCCATATGGAAGACGATATGTATCTCGTAACATGCGATGTAGAATCGCTGTATACCTGCATTCAGCATGAACTGGGTTTGAAGGCCTCCAGTTTCTTCTTGCGGACAAGGAATTTATCGCCGGAACTGGTGGAATTCATATTAATTCTGTTGGATTTTGTACTCACACATAATCACTTCCTTTTTAAAGACCGACACTATCTCCAATTACGAGGTGTGGCGATGGGGGCGACTTGTGCGCCCTCATACGCTAACCTATTTTTGGGTCTTTGGGAACGTGAATATGTACAACAGATCATGGATGGGGCGGATGGACAGGTCATATCCTGGATCCGCTTTATAGATGATATTTTGTTTGTTTGGCAGGGATCCAGGAGGGCACTCGATTTATTTTTGGTACAACTGAACGCGAATGATTGGAATATAAGATTGACCCAAACCATTTCCCAAAGTCAAATGACATTCTTGGATATCAACATCAAGACGACCACGGATGGCACTCTATCGACGGCAATTCATCGCAAGGATACCGCTGTAAACGCTTTGTTGCACGCATCGTCTTTCCATCCACAACATCAAAAACGATCTATACCGATTGGTCAGTTTTTAAGAGCCAAAAGATTATGCACTACAACAGAGGACTTTGAAAAAGAATCGACTCAGCTTCGACAACGCTTTGCACAAAGAGGATATCACCCTGTGGTTATTGAACGGGGGTACCAGCGAGCTGTCAATACATCACGACAGACCCTCCTTACAACAAAGCCTAAAAAAGTCCAAAATGCAGCGGTGGATGAAGCTCGACCAGTCTGTATGATCACGGATTATAATCCACAATGGAATAACATCAGAAAAACGTTTGTAAAATATTGGCCTGTATTGCAAAGTGATCATGTCCTGAATTCGGTTCTTACCTCGGCCCCCACTCTGGTCTCTAGACGTAGCAGGAATCTTAGTGACATTCTGGTATCTAGCCATTATGTCCCACCTAACAACCAGGAATTCCTGTTTCAGTCCAAGGGACCAAAGTGGGGCTCGACACCGTGCGGACACTGTAGCATCTGTAAGGCTATGGTAAAAAGTGTGTCATTTAGCGACTCATCCGGCAAAGATGTATACAAAATTGTGCACTTTATCAACTGTAGTACCTGTGGTGTCATTTATTACGCAACATGCCCATGTGGGTTAATCTACATTGGCATGACGACACGTGAATTGCGTATACGCCTTCAGGAACATCAGAGTGATATTCGGATGGCGTCAAAAGTGCCAGCTGATGATAGGGAACGAATATTGAAACTCAAACCAGTTGCACGACACTTTCGGTTGAAACACAATAATCGATGGCAGGACCTGAAGGTTCGTGGCATTGATAGGGTAAATTTAGGATCTCGAGGAGGCGATCTCTTCAGACGACTTGAACAAGTGGAAAGTAAATGGATAATCAAACTTCAAACCCAGGTGCCATATGGGTTGAATGATAAGGTGCCTTTTGCATCTTTCCTGTGAATGCCTCCTCCTTGAATCTCCGTGATCTGTCCAGGTTTCTTTATGTTTATGTGTATGGCGATGATTGTAGGGCACTCATGAATGGGTGGTGGATAGGATCGGTAATTTTTCTATGCATATAGAGGCTCGGGGTATGATAAGTGGCCACATGATACCTTTAGTGTGACTGGGGATGTGATCAGTTTGAACATCGGTTATATCGGTGCACAGGTGACTGGCCTTGGATAGGGGTGTATGCGAAATATTCACGGCCTGGTTGGGTACATCCTCATCTGTTCTTTCCTTATGTTTGAACAATTTAGGACACTTATATATACATCTCTGGCTCACGGCATATATAGCCAATTATATGTAATAGTGATATTTTAGATACTATTAATATGTAAGATTGATGTAACTTATATTGTTATTCATTCACTTTGATCTTGCTCTTCTTCTTATGCAACTAACAATTCTTTTTTTTCAGTACCTCACTTTGCACTTTGAGGCCTCTGATTTGGGAGACCTTATTACTACATACTCCTGCCATGGCTAATTGTGTATGTCAGGAGGAAAAGAGGTCGATAGGAATAACAACGCTTAATATCCCCCTAATTTGTAGTTTAAGGCCCCCCACTGAGGTCGAGTGATAACACTTCTTTGGTCAATTCCATGGCCTCAGTATACTGCAAAACTAATTACTATGATAATTAGCTTGTAATTCTTGTCTTCAAATATAATAATTTTTTATCACTTATTTTTCACAGTATTTGGCATAGGCTCGGTCCTTGCCCTCTCCTGCGCATGCGTCACCACCCTAGTATAACATATCGAACTAATTGTTATTCGATGTGTATGACTATTGTGGCTGTCAGGTGTACAGTATCTGTCTAGTGCAAGTGCACTTTGGGTACTGTCACCTGACAAACATATATATATATATATGCATATACATTGAAGTTGAACTGAGATGAGGTTCTGTGCACGTGTATACACACATTGATAAACTGATAAATTTTGGATGTGGACTGTCAGTATATATATGTTCATGCCTCAGGATAACAATTGTATTTATCACAGTATGGTTTATATATGATAAGATACCATCATTCTATGTAAAGCAATCTGATTTTCCTGATACATCCCTATGTTATGTCATGCGCCCTCATCTAATATGGCGGAGTTGGTGTGCTTGGTGATCTGCGCATGCGCCGCGTTCGTGTGCCGCCGGCCGCTCCAGAGTGACGCGTGTCGCACAGGATGTGCGTGACTGCCTTCCTCTGGACCGGCGCGGCGTCACCGGATGTGGTGGCATGCGATTGAGAGGCCAGGCGCCAGCATTGTCCGCCATGTGATAATACCCAGGTGAGCCTTAAATACAATTAAACATTAGTCCAACAGCCAATTAAATGTATCCACCTGACCTATTTATGGATGACCCTCCTCTCTGCCAACCAATACCCCTTGAAAAAGCTGTACGCGAAACGTGCGTTGGGGAGTGGACCGGTGGTATTGCTGCACGATATAATCAAATCAATTGGTCAGTATATATAATGGTTTCCATCATGTGTCAAATACAATTTTGATTATTGTTATTGCCCTAATTTTGATAACTTTGGTGTATATATTCACACCGGCTTGTGGCAAATTCTGACACATATATACATGTGGATATTTGTGGTGTCTAATAGCTACGGCTTTTGGATACTATATGTCCACTACTTATGACCATTTGGGTATAATCATGCACTTGCACTTTACCTTAGATATATGTATTGGCAGCCCACCATCGGTTCACTTGGTTTTTAACATGTATTGTAACCTGTATGTATTGTCTTATTTGTGACCAGTGCTGATCATGTGTCTTTTGTGATTTTCTTAATAAAATTGAGTATTTTTGTACTATTGTAGTATATTTTCTTTAGATTAAATTATATTTTACTTACCTTACTCCTTCAATCGGTTATATATATTCTAATTAGGGGTAAGCCCGCAATTTTGCTAGGGCTATATATAGGTTTTACAGTTATTCAAAGCAAACTCCGCTAAGGGCAGGAATGAGGACCAGTCCTCCTGATTTTCTGCCACAAAGCAACTCAAGTAGGTCTCCAGGTTCTTATTAGTACGCTCCGTCTGTCCATTCGACTGGGGATGGAAAGCCGAAGAGAATGAAAGTTGAATGCCAAGCTGAGAGCAGAACGCTCTCCAGAACCTGGAGACAAACTGCGTGCCCCTATTAGAAACCACATCCGAAGGAATACCATGCAATCTCACGATATTGTCAACAAAAATTTGCGCAAAAGTCTTGGCATTAGGTAGACTAGTTAATTATATAAAATGAGTCATCTTGCTAAAACGATCAACTACCACCAAAATTACTGTTTTCCCCGAGGAACTCAGCAGATCCGTAATAAAGTCCATGGACAAGTGTGTCCAAGGACGAGACGGAATACATAAAGGAAGAAGTGAACCAGCCGGTCGAGTATGAGCAACCTTAGATCGTGCACAGGTCTTACAAGCTGCCACGTAATCCTCAATGCTCCTACGTAACCTGGGCCACCAGAACCTCTGGGACACAAGGTCACAGGTGGACTTACCACCAGGATGTCCGGCAAGGACAGTATCGTGATGTTCATTGAAAACCTTGTATCGCAGTTCTTCGGGAACAAATAACCTCCCTGCGGGACAGGAACCAGGAGCCCCCTCCTGGGCTCCCAACACCTCCATCTCCAATTCGGGATACAGAGCGGAAACCACAACCCCTTCAGCCAAATTCGGAGCAGGATCCTCTGAATCACCTACCCCAGGAAAACTGCGAGACAACGCATCTGCCTTGATATTTTTGACCCCCGGACGAAAAGTGACAACAAAATTGAACCTGGTAAAAAACAGTGACCATCTGGCCTGTCTAGGGTTCAGCCGCTTGGCAGATTGCAGGTAAGCCAAATTCTTATGATCCGTATAAACAGTAATGGGGTGAGAAGCCCCCTCCAACCAGTGACGCCACTCCTCAAAGGCCAATTTTATAGCCAGTAAATCTCTATCTCCCACATCATAGTTCCTCTCGGCGACCGAGAGCTTCTTGGAAAAGAAAGCACACGGGACCCATCTGCCAGGAGAAGAACCCTGCAACAGCACCGCTCCCACCCCCACTTCTGATGCATCCACCTCCACCACGAATGGTTGAGACACATCGGGCTGCACCAGAATGGGAGCAGAGACGCAAAACACTCCTTAATAGTCGAAAAGGCCTGCAATGCCTCCTCCGACCAAACAGAGACGTCAGTGCCCTTCTTTGTCATATCAGTCAGAGGTTTAACAATGGTGGAATAGTTTAGAATACATTTTCTATAATAGTTAGTAAACCCCAAAAATCGCATCAAAGCTTTCTGATTCTCTGGTCGGTCCCATTCCAGAACCACCCGGACTTTTTCGGGGTCCATACGAAAACCAGAGTCGGAAAGCAGATATCCCAAAAACTGAAGCTCCTGCACAGAAAACACACATTTTTCCAATTTGGCATATAACTTATTCTCCTGAAGGATCGTCAAAACCTGTCTCACATGATCCTGATGGGTCTTCAGATCAGGAGAGTAAATTAAAATGTCATCCAAGTAAACCACCATGAACCTCCCCACCAAGTGATGAAAAATGTCATTGACGAATCGCTGAAATACCGCTGGCGCGTTCGTCAACCCAGAAGGTATAACCAGATTCTCAAAATGACCCTCGTGTGTATTAAAGGCCGTCTTACACTCATCCCCTTCCTTGATTCTGATCAGATTGTAGGCTCCTCTCAAATCCAACTTGGAGAACACCCTGGCACAGACAATCTGATCAAAAAGGTCGGAGATCAAAGGAAGGGGATACGGATCCCGGATCGAAATACGGTTCAATTCTCGAAAATCCAATCACGGTCTCAGTGATCCATCCTTTTTCTTGACAAAGAAAAAACCTACTGCCACCGGAGACTTAGATGGCCTAATATGACCTTTTGCCAAACTCTCGGCGATATACTTTCGCATGACCTCTCTTTCAGGTTGGGAAAGATTGTAAAGGCGAGACTTTGGCAACTTAGCTCCTGGGATGAGATTAACTGGACAATCATAGTCATGATGAGGGGGCAATTCCTGGGTACCACCCTCCAAAAAAACATCCGCAAAGTCTCAGAGATATTGAGGTAGAACTGCAGTGGACACCCCAGAGATAGATGTGCCAAGACAATTCTCCGAACAAAACTCTCCCCAACCAATAATTTGTCTTGCCTGCCAATCAATAATTGGATTATGTTTTGTCAACCTCATGACAAAACAAGAAATAAGCTCTACATGTGAATCACCCAACCTCAACTGAATATTATGTGCAATATGAGTGAGACTCCTTTGAGAAAGAGGTGAAGAATCTATTGCAAACACCGGAATCTCCCTTTCCAAAGTGCACGTACTTAGACCCAGATTTTGAAGGAAAAGAAAGTCAATAAGGTTTAGCCCAGCACCACAGTCAATGAATACCTCAACAAAGAATTTTCTTGAGTCTAGCACCACCATGGCTGGAAGGAGAAAACAAGAATTACAGGGAGCTTGCATATTTGCTTGTTCCACTACTCCATTCACGCTACCAAGAGTCAGGGCGGTCTCTTTTTCTTTCATATCATCACGTGATTTAACAAAAGGACAAGCAAAAACAAGATGGTCACTTTTACCACAGTAGTAACATAATTTATGTAATCTCCTAAAGTTTCTCCTACCAAAACGAAAAGATATCTGACCCAACTGCATGGGTTCCTCCCCTACCCCAGAGTTATAAGTAATATCACCCTGAGCAGCAGGTGAGACAAAACCACATACAGAAGGGATCCATTGCACGAAGGGACCCTTACACCTCTCTCTGATACGTCTCTCCAACAGTATAGCCAAAGACATTGCATTCTCTAGAGTATCCGGGTACTCATGAAAAGCCAGGGCATCTTTCAAGCTTTCAGATAACCCCTGACAAAACTGACTACGTAACGCGGGGTCGTTCCACCCCGACTCAGTAGCCCATCTCTTAAACTCTATGCAGTAACCCTCTGCAGTATGTTTACCGTGCAGTAAGTTACGCAATTTAGATTCTGCCATCGAGACCCGATCTGGGTCATCGTAAATCAATCCCAGGGCTTTGAAAAATTCCTCCACCGACCGGAGGGCCAGAGAACCGGGCGGCAGAGAAAAAGCCCAGGATTGCGCGTCCCCTTTAAGCAGAGACATGATGATACTAACCATCTAATTTTCATCACCTGACGAAAATGGACGCAGTCGAAAATATAATTTGCATGACTCTTTAAAGCGGATAAAATCATCCGCACCCCCTGTAAATTTCTCGGGAAGAGCGACTTTAGGCTTCCCACCATTCTGACCTGCACCTGATGCCAGAACCTTCTGACACTGTGTGACCGAACTACGCAGATCCGCAACCTCTAGGGATAATCCCTGCATGCCGTCAACCAGTGCATCAATTGACGCCATCACAAAACCGCTGAGTAATGGCAGTCACAGTATGGCGGGTTATAATGTCACGGCGTACAGGAACTCAGATACACAGACAACCAAATACACAAGTGTCTAGGCTAGATGCTGGGGACAGGTCACCTCCTAGCACATCCCTGACTTCTCTCCCTATGCTGCTAAGCCCACATTCAGACCTTGATGGTAGGAATGAAGTGTCCTCGTGCCTGGACTGCAAACACCCTAGAATCCCTGAGATGGTGAAAGGGGAGAAGGGGCAGAAGACACACAAATATCCTAGACCGCAGACAACACAAACAGAAATCAAACTTATCTGGGCTGGAACAGACAATCCTTCCTTCCTTGAATCCAAGGCCAGACTGAAATCTATAACCCGCACGGCCCTCTGGGATTGAAGGCAATTTAAGCCAATGACCCCACCCAGAGCACCTGAAGGAAGGCGGATCCAGCATGATTCCAAAACAAACAAAAGGTTAGAAACGTGCTGCCAATCTGACAGACCTACGCACACCGTCTGAGCAGGGCATGACAGTGTATCGTAGGCATCAATTAATATTTTGTGGAAGCAGGTATAGCAATCCCCTTAATCAGTATTTTGTGGAAGCAGGGGTATCCCAGGCCTCAATCAATATTTGTTGAAAGCAGGTATATCAAACCCCTTAATCAGTATTTTGTGTAAGCAGGTATATCGCACCCCTCAATCAGTATTTTGTGGAACTAGGTATATAGAACCCCTTAATCAATATTTAGTGTAAGCAGGAATATGGCACCCCTCAATCAGTATTTTGTGGAAGCAGGTATATAAAAAAAAACGTAATCGGTATTTTGTGGAAGCAGGTATATCGCTCCCCTCAATCTGTACTTTGTGGAAGCAGGTTTATAACAGGCCTCAATCAGTATTTGGTGGAAGCTGGTATATCAAACCCCTCAATCATATTTTGTGTAAGCAGGTATATAGAACCCCTTAATAAATATTTAGTGGAAGTAGGTATATCGCACACCTCAATCTGTATTTTGTGGAAGCAGGTATATCAAAACCCTTAATCAGTATTTTTCAAAATCAGGTATATTGCTCCCCTTAATCAGTAATTTGTGGAAGCAGGTACATCAAACCCATTAATCAATATTTTGTGGAAGCAGGAATATCGCACCCCTCAATCAGTATTTTGTGGAAAAAGGTATATAGAACCCCTTAATCAATATTTAGTGGAAGCAGGTATATTGCACCCCTCAATCAGTATTTTGTGGTAGCAGGTATATCGTACCCCTCAATTTGTATTTTGTGGAAGCAGGTATTTAGAACCCCTTAATTAATATTTGGTGGAAGCAAGTATATCGCACCCCTCAATCTGTATTCTGTGGAAGCAAGTATATAAAACCCCTTAATCAGTATTTTGTGGAAGCAGGAATATAGCACCCCTCAATCAGTATTTTGTGGAAGCAGATATATCAAACCCCTTAATCAGTATTTTGTGGAAGCAGGTATATCACACCCCTCAATCATTATTTTTTATAAACAGGTATTTAAAACTCGTAATCAATATTTTGTGGAAGCAGGTATATCGCACCCCTCAATCAGTATTTTGTGGAAGCAGGTATATAAAAACCCCTTAATCAGTATTTTGTGGAAGCAGGACCCCTCAATCAGTTTTTTGGGGGGCAACAGGTATATCATACCCATTGCAAATAGTTGTTCCAATAGCACTTGTGCCTATATATACCCACAGAATTGTAGCAGAACCGCACACAATTGCTGCACAATGCAAATGCACTATATACTTTCTATGTTAGAACGTATATTATAGGTATATCACCCCTCAATCAGTTTTTTTTGGGCAACAGGTATATCACACCAGTTGCAATTTATTATTCCAATAGCGTTTGTCCCTCTATATAGCTGTGTTATCGCAGCAAAACCGCACACTGCGCTATAGTATATTCTCTATGTTAGAAAGTATAATATAAGTATATCACACCCCTCAGTATATCACACCTATCAATAGCACACCTATACCAGTCCTTAAAAGGACTTTTGTGGCCCTATTAGCTAGAGTTTGGTGTCCCTAACAGTCCTGCGCCACAAAGCAACCCCTCCCTACACTGGCAAAACACAAAATGTAAAATGGCTGCAAGATCAGGTTCTGTTATAGGGTGGGGGTGTGTTCATATGCTGAAATGTCTCAATTGGCTGTCCTGTCCCAGCTGATGGATGTGCCATGGGTCAAAGTTCAGCGCAATGCAAAAAAAATTGGCGCATGCGAACATCGACATATGTTTGCATGTTTGGCGAATCATGAACGAGCAAAGTTCGCCGCAAAACGACTGGGGGAACCACAAGGCCATCTCTACTTGCTTTCTCTTGAAATTGTCCTAGTGCAACTGGCAGCTGACCCACTGGATTCAGGCACATACATGCACGCGCCAGATGCTCAGAAAATGCACGAAAAACTGCAAGAAAACTGTAAGAGAATTCTGAACAGTCACAGTAACCAAAAAATTTATGTTTTGGCACCGTTTGAATTTTTTATTTTTAGAAACATTCATCTAAATATATCATGTGCTATTTTTATAGAGCAGGTTGATACGGACGCAATGATATCAAATATGTCTACTTTCTATATTTGCTTATTTCAGTTTTACATAATAAAGTATTTATGAAAACAAAAATTATGTTTTTGTATCTCCATTTTCTGAACGCCCTTTTTTTTTTTCAGCCCATCCTCTTGTGCAGGGGCTCGTTTTTTGCAGAAAGAGTTGGCGTTTTTTCTGGTACCATATTTGGGTACATATGATTTTTTATTCATTCATTATTACAATTTATGTGGCAAGGTGACCAAAAAATTTGTTGTTTTGGCGCAGATTTTATTTATTTATTTTTACAGCGTTTACCTGAGGGATTAGGTCATGTTACTTTTTTTTATAGAGAAGATCGTTACGGACGTGGCAATATCTGATAAGTCCACTTTTTCTAATTTATTTAAGTTTTACACAATAATAGCATTTTTTAAACCGAAATAATGATGTTTTAGTGTATCCAAAGTCTGAGAGCCTTGGCTTTGTTTTTTTAGACCGATTGCCTTAGGTAAGGTCAATTTTTGTGATTTTTGTGATGGAAAGTGACAAAAAATTTTTTTTACACAGTTTAAAACTGTCAGCTATGATGGTTACTTTGTATGTATATTTGTAACACTGTATCATTCACAGTGTATTATACCATACAGAGGGATGTAGTGAGTCATAAACTTCCATCCCTATGTTAATTGCTGATCTGTCTAAAATCTCAGCCGCTGCCCCCCGACATGTTTTGCCAGCTAACCTGGCGTCCTCAATGGTTTTGGTCAGAGTACTCTGCCCATATCTGCCCAAAACCCCTGAGGACGCCATAGGACAACATACAAAGTAACCACAGACACAGATGACAATTTTAAACAGTTTTATTAGTCAGTAGACAATTTACGTGCAGGAATAAAAGTTATGTTTTAGATTAAACAATAGCATATAGGATAAAAAAGCTTTATTTGTCTTAAGGACCATTTTGAAATAATCTATGAAACCTTTAAGGGACAAATATATGTTGTGTGGAAATTTAGATAAAAACTTAACAGATATCTTACTAAGAAAGGGATTTGTTGTTACTAAGAAAGGGATAATATTGTAAATGATACATTTTGAAAGGAGGATAATTTTCAGCACTATGCTTTTTTTTTTTTTTTTACATGGCCATATACTTAGAAATTACCTGTAATCAGCACTAATGGATATAGTTAATTTGTATTTACTTCTATTTTCATTCTACAATAATCAGGAGTTTGCTCATAAATACGATCATTTGTGCGATCTTTTATCTGTTTGCATGTGGGGATCTGCTAACAAGAACATTGATTTTTATGGGAGCATAATAGATACGATCATTGACAAACAAGCAAATTATCATTCATCAGTCAACCACTAAGCATGTTTACACTAGGCAAAAAACTGTAAATATCATTTATAAAATTATTGTCCCATGTTAAAAAAAGGCCCTAGTTTCAAAAAAAAATTTAATTATCGTATTGTCTTAAAAAACTCTTTTCATTTCTTACAATTGTCTTGAAAATTTTCAAATTTGGTCATAATTGATGGGTTACTGGAACACAGATGCAAGTATGAGTATATTCTAAGGGTACAGCCATATACAGTACAGACCAAAAGTTTGGACACACCTTCTCCTCATTCAAAGAGTTTTCTTTATTTTCATGACTATGAAAATTGTAGATTCACACTGAAGGCATCAAAACTATGAATTAACATACATACATGTGGAATTATATACATAACAAAAAAGTCTGAAACAACTGAAAATGTGTCATATTCTAGGTTCTTCAAAGTAGCCACCTTTTGCTTTGATTACTGTTTTGCACACTCTTGGCATTCTCTTGATGAGCTTCAAGAGGTAGTCACCTGAAATGGTCTTCCAACAGTCTTGAAGGAGTTCCCAGAGATGCTTAGCACTTGTTGGCCCTTTTGCCTTCACTCGGCGGTCCAGCTCACCCCAAACCATCTTGATTGGGTTCAGGTCCGGTAACTGTGGAGGCCAGGTCATCTGGTGCAGCACCCCATCACTCTCCTTCATGGTCAAATAGCCCTTACACAGCCTGGAGGTGTGTTTGGGGTCATTGTCCTGTTGAAAAATAAATGATGGTCCAACTAAATGCAAACCGGATTGAATAGCATGCCGCTGCAAGTTGCTGTGGTAGCCATGCTGGTTAAGTATGCCTTCAATTTTGAATAAATCCCCAACAGTGTCACCAGCAAAGCACCCCCACTCCATCACATCTCCTCCTCCATGCTTCACGGTGGGAACCAGGCATGTAGAGTCCATCCGTTCACCTTTTCTTAGTCACACAAAGACACGGTGTTCGGAACCAAAGATCTCAAATTTGGACTCATCAGACCAAAGCACAGATTTCCACTTGTCTAATGTCCATTCCTTGTGTTCTTTAGCCCAAACAAGTCTCTTCTGTTTGTTGCCTGTCCAGTTGTTCTAGAGATGTGTCTGTTGCAAGAACTCTGTGTGGCATTGACCTGGTCTCTAATCTGAGCTGCTGTTAACCTGCGATTTCTGAGGCTGGTGACTGGGATGAACTTATCCTCCGCAGCAGAGGTGACTCTTGGTCTTCCTTTCCTGGGGCGGTCCGCATGTGAGCAAGTTTCTTTGTAGCGCTTAATGGTTTTTGTGACTCAACTTAGGGACACCTTCAAAGTTTTCCCAATTTTTCGGACTGACTGACCTTCATTTCTTAAAGTAATGATGGCCACTCGTTTTTCTTTACTTAGCTGCTTTTTTCTTGCCATAATACAAATTCTAACAGTCTATTTAGTAGGACTATCAGCTGTGTATCCACCTGACTTCCCCACAACGCAACTGATTGTTTTAACCCCATTTATAAGGCAAGAAAACTTTGATCATGTGTATTATAAGTATATGTATAATCATGCATCTTGGATCCCATTGTCTATTTATTTATTCATTTATTTATTTATTTATCTATTTTATTTTGATCTATTTCTATTTCATAATGATGTTACTTTTAATATACCTTTTAGTCCCTTAGAAGTTATGTAGGAACATATTTTCATCACCCCCCCCCCCCCTCCTCTGGTTCTTGTAATATATTATATTGCTCTGAGGATCGTTTATCTCTAGTGAAGTAGGGCTTCACAGGCATCTTCCCATAGCGCTACCGATAGCATTATGAAGGCAGCATGGCGCTTGATTCTTCAGTCTGCCGAGCCTCCTCTCATGCCGGCCTGGAAGCGTCGCGTTACCCAGCAACAGATCTGCATCATAAGTCACATGATCGGATCTGCGATCATGTGACCTTGTGTGACGCTGTTTCTCCTCCTCAGTTATGGGCTGCACCTCAAAGCGATGTTTTTTTCTGTCAATGATTAAAACACATTCATGGAGTAGCTTGTAATATCCAGCAAGTTTGTCCATCTGTTATGCAATATTCTTCACCTGATGAAGGGGACCCTTTCCCCGAAACATGTTGTGTGATTGCAATAAATACTTTTGAAGATTCATCATCCGCCTTTGGTTGGTTCCTTGCGCCGAGGGATGCTCCTTCTTTTCACTTCACTTATTAAGGCTACATTCACACGTCAGTATTTTTCTATAATCCGAATTTCAGTCCGTTTTTTGCGGATCCGTTGTTCCTGAAAATGTTTCCGTATGTCATCCGTTTTTTGCGGATCCGCAAAAAACGGAAACATGTATACATTCATACATTCAATAATCAAATAAAGTTGTTTGGATTTCTTTGAAAAAAAATTGAAAAAAAAATAAATAAAAAATATTTGCTATGTGTTTCCAGGAACGGATTCCGCAAAAAACGCAAGACATACGGAATGACATCCGAATGTCATCCGTTTTTTGCGGATCCATTGACTTTGTATTGTACCAGGATCCGATTTTTCAGGACAAGAATAGGACATGTTTTATATTTAAACGGACATGCGGAACGGAACAACGGAAACGGACAGCACACATTGTGCTGTCCGATTTTTTCCAGGACCCATTGAAAATGAATGGGTCCAGATCTGGTCCTGATCTGTTCCTGAAAAAACGGAACAGATCAGGAAAGAAAAAACGGACATGTGAATGGACCCTAAACCTGACAGGGCACACCTGTGAAGTGAAAACCATTTCAGGTGACTACCTCTTGAAGCTCATCAAGAGAATGCCAAGAGTGTGCAAAGCAGTAATCAAAGCAAAAGATGGCTACTTTGAAGAACCTAAAATATGACATATTTTAAGTTGTTTCACACTTTTTTGTTATGTATATAATTCCACATGTGTTAATTGATAGTTTTGATGCCTTCAGTGTGAATCTACAATTTTCATGGTCATGAAAATAAAGAAAACTCTTTGAATGAGAAGGTGTGTCCAAACTTTTAGTCTGTACTGGATGGTGCAAATGCTGCAAATATTCTGCAGTGAAATTTCATGGGGGGAAAACTGCAGCATTTACACTGATTTGTGCTGCAGGTTGTCAATCCACAGCATGACAATTTATTCTGAGCATTTTGCAATGCAAAGGTTGAAAGCAGCAGTAAGAGACCTGCAATGATTAGGAATGCAATGCCATCGGATGTGTGATCCAACATGTGTTGCCATAACCAAAATTGCATTCCATATATTATTTGATATTTTTATTCTCAAAAAATTACAACTAAGGCTACTTTCACACTAGCGTTCGGGTTTCCGTTCGTGAGCTCCGTTTGAAGGAGCTCACGAGCGGACCCGAACGCAGCCGTCCAGCCCTGATGCAGTCTGAATGGAGGCGGATCCGCTCAGACTGCATCAGTCTGGCGGCGTTCAGCCTCCGCTCCGCTCGCCTCCGCACGGACAGGCGGACAGCTGAACGCTGCTTGCAGCGTTCGGGTGTCCGCCTGGCCGTTCGGAGGCGTGCGGATCCGTGCGGATCCGTCCAGACTTTCAATGTAAGTCAATGGGGACGGATCCGTTTGAAGATGCCACAATGTGGCTCAATCTTCAAGCGGATCCGTCCCCCATTGACTTTACATTGAAAGTCTGGACGGATCCGTCCCAGGCTATTTTCACACTTAGCTTTTTTTTGCTAATATAATGCAGACGGATCCGTTCTGAACGGAGCCTCCGTCTGCATTATTATGAGCGGATCCGTTCAGAACGGATCCGCCCGAACGCTAGTGTGAAAGTAGCCTTAATATATATATTAGGACAATGATTATAAAACAGCATTCTTTAATAAACAGCAACATTTATAAATTGAAGTTTCCCTTCAAATGTAACCTTTCATTCTGTAGCAAAAGCAAAATAAAAATACAGCCTACACCTTAAGTTGGCATGAGCTGCTGTAGGATGAATAAATAGGCGCATACATCATTTTCAAAAGATTGAAAAACACTGCTGTCAGTTTTGATGCCCTCACTTGTAATCAAATAAGTCAACCTCTTTAATGAAATGCTGGCCATTCTTCAAATATGTTGGATTCACAGTCATAATGATTTTTTAATAATTCATCAAAAGCTGTTTTATGGCTCCCAGTTTACTTACTACTGCGCAATGTCAAACATCAGATCAATTTGGATAAAACTGAATGTATCTGCACTTTTTCCAATCTTTCAAATGATTTATTTCCAAGCTCATTGACTTCAAGGTGATTTTGACTTTCTCACCCACCTACCTTAAGTGCTACAGTGTACAGTGTCTTAAAATACATAACTCCATTCCTCTCATTTAGATTAGCACTAATTGATATACTCTGTCTCAAGGATTCCTCTGATATTGTCCCAGAGCCTAAACATGTAGACATAAACATTTGCTGCAGATAAATCTCAAGGTCACAAAAATCAAGTTAGCAAAAGGCAAGTAGATGAATAAGTAGCATACCATTAAAGGGGTGTGGTCACTTCAGCAAATAGCATTTATTATGTAGAGAAAGTTAATTTCAAGGCACTTACTAATGTATTGTGATTGTCCATATTGCTTCCTTTGATGGCTGGATTGATTTTTCCATCACATTATACACTGCTCATTTCCATGATTACGACCACCCTGCAATCCATCAGCAGTGGCTGTGCTTGCACACTATTAAAAAAAAAAGCACCAGCCTATGTGAGCTCCCACGATCCTGACCACCAGAGAGGCCGGCACTTTTTCCCATAGTTTGCACGCATGGCTACCGCTTATTAATTGTGGGTAGTCATTATCATAGAAAACGAGCCGTGTATTATTTGATGGAAAAATGAATCCAGCCAGCAAAGGAAGCAATATGCATAATAACAATACACAAGTAAGTGGCTTATATTAACTTTCTGTACATGATAAATGCCACATGCTGAAGTGACACAACCCCTTTAAGGGGGTTATCCAACTTTTTTTTCCAACTTCAGAGAGTGGCCATACCCGCAGTGGTGATCATTCTTACCTGGTCACCGCCTATAGATTCCAGCTCCATCTCTCCGCCACCGACTCTTCAGCTCCCTTTTCCCTTAGCATCAACAACCTGTTAATGGGGGGCATGTGACCAGTAAAGCAAATTGCTGCCCGCAATGCTAACCTGTCATCTATGCAGAAGAGCACTCTGGGTCATGCTCCTCATAAATGACAGGTTACCGCTGCACCCAGTGATTTTCTGCAGCGGCCACATGCCCTCTGTTAAGAAGAGGTTGATGTCGAGAGAGATGGGAGCTGCAGAGTCGTCGATGGAGCAGTGGAACCAGAACTCAGCATTGGGGAAAAGGCAAGTATGATCACCACTGGGGTTTGGCCACCCTCTGAGGTCTGAAAAAAAGTTGGATAGCCCATTTAATTGTGCAGTTAGATAAAACCTGAATCTGGGCTGAGAAATAAAGCCAGGTATGAGAGGGCAGTCCCAAATGCATGAGCCAGAGGTTAAAATAAATGCAGTCAAAAGCAGACAATTGTCCAGTGGAAGGACGTAGAGCTGGCACATTATGATTGCCTGCACTCTATCCTTGTGAAAAAAGTGAAAATGTCAGATGAGCAAATTTCTTGAAAGTCATTTCAGGTCTGGTTCTAATAAATCGGTCAGCAGGTGAGTCTATTCAAGTACAAATAAATTTGACCCAAATAAATAGTGCTCGGAATTTTTGAGCACTTTATCTAGCATTAGTAATGTCAAAGTGACATATATGACTATGGGTAAATGCATGGTAGCTGGAGGTAACAAACGGCCTGTTTAAAAAACACATTGTACTGTGACATTTACTTTTTAACTTTAAACATAGCACAAAAATGATCACTTTTGGGTTGTGTGTGCCGTCTTCGATTCCTTCTGACCTGTAAAGTGGAGGCCACCATTTTGAGAGATTTTCCTGAATTTAATCACAAAAGATTAGGATTTGGTATCTGAATATTTGGGAAATTTGAGGCAAATTTAATTACTTCAGAATTGATTCACTCATCTCTAATAAAGACACATGCATTCATTCCTTGAACAGTAGCTGTTAATTGGAGAATAGCAAAAAACCAGAAACGAAGGTCAAAACCCTGCAGTACTCAAAAAGAAGGGAAACACAGAGAGCAAGGTAAAAACACAAGGTTCAGGAGCCAGGTAAGTGACCAACTTTTGGGACAAGTCCAAGTGTCATAGGAAATTTCTAGAACTTTTGTTCATAATTGCACCCATGCTACTCTATCTTCCTTGTGTTTGTCCTTCACCCATACTTTTAGTTACTGATGTTTTTATTAATTCACTTATACTTCTTATTGACCCCTCAATCAGCTGTACCTAGTCCCACTTGTCAATAGACTTAATAATCTTAATAATTTATAGCCTAAAACAGATGTTTTGAGCATTTTGTTTGATAGAAAACATATACAGGGAGTGCAGAATTATTAGGCAAGTTGTATTTTTGAGGATTAATTTTATTATTGAACAACAACCATGTTCTCAATGAACCCAAAAAACTCATTAATATCAAAGCTGAATATTTTTGGAAGTAGTTTTTAGTTTGTTTTTAGTTTTAGCTATTTTAGGGGGATATCTGTGTGTGCAGGTGACTATTACTGTACATAATTATTAGGCAACTTAACAAAAAACAAATATATACCCATTTCAATTATTTATTTTTACCAGTGAAACCAATATAACATCTCAACATTCACAAATATACATTTCTGACATTCAAAAACAAAACCAAAACAAATCAGTGGCCAATATAGCCACCTTTCTTTGCAAGGACACTCAAAAGCCTGCCATCCATGGATTCTGTCAGTGTTTTGATCTGTTCACCATCAACATTGCGTGCAGCAGCAACCACAGCCTCCCAGACACTGTTCAGAGAGGTGTACTGTTTTCCCTCCTTGTAAATCTCACATTTGATGATGGACCACAGGTTCTCAATGGGGTTCAGATCAGGTGAACAAGGAGGCCATGTCATTAGATTTTCTTCTTTTATACCTTTTCTTGCCAGCCACGTTGTGGAGTACTTGGACGCGTGTGATGGAGCATTGTCCTGCATGAAAATCATGTTTTTCGTACCTTGCAGACTTCTTCCTGTACCACTGCTTGAAGAAGGTGTCTTCCAGAAACTGGCAGTAGGACTGGGAGTTGAGCTTGACTCCATCCTCAACCCAAAAAGGCCCCACAAGCTCATCTTTGATGATACCAGCCCAAACCAGTACTCCACCTCCACCTTGCTGGCGTCTGAGTCGGACTGGAGCTCTCTGCCCTTTACCAATCCAGCCATCTGGCCCATCAAGACTCACTCTCATTTCATCAGTCCATAAAACCTTAGAAAAATCAGTCTTGAGATATTTCTTGGCCCAGTATTGACTTTTTAGCTTGTGTGTCTTGTTCAGTGGTGGTCGTCTTTCAGCCTTTCTTACCTTGGCCATGTCTCTGAGTATTGCACACCTTGTGCTTTTGGGCACTCCAGTGATGTTGCAGCTCTGAAATATGGCCAAACTGGTGGCAAGTGGCATCTTGGCAGCTGCACGCTTGACTTTTCTCAGTTCATGGGCAGTTATTTTGCGCCTTGGTTTTTCCACACGCTTCTTGCGACCCTGTTGACTATTTTGAATGAAACGCTTGATTGTTCGATGATCACGCTTCAGAAGCTTTGCAATTTTAAGAGTGCTGCATCCCTCTGCAAGATATCTCACTATTTTTGACTTTTCTGAGCCTGTCAAGTCCTTCTTTTGACCCATTTTGCCAAAGGAAAGGAAGTTGCCTAATAATTATGCACACCTGATATAGGGTGTTGATGTCATTAGACCACACCCCTTCTCATTACAGAGATGCACATCACCTAATATGCTTAATTGGTAGTAGGCTTTCGAGCCTATACAGCTTGGAGTAAGACAACATGCATAAAGAGGATGATGTGGTCAAAATACTAATTTGCCTAATAATTCTGCACGTAGTGTACTTTTCATTTATGCTGTAGAACCAGGAGTTTACTGCATGATCAAGATTTTTTATACCTCTCCCTGCTGTATCTCTAACATTTAGCAGATTACTGTATGCTGTAAATATCTGTAGTGAAATTTGTCGACAGTACAGACAACCGTTTGTCTACCTCTGACCAGATACTTAACCTGCCTTAAGATATTGTGTTTCACTAGTAATAACTCTTATCAAGGGGATGTTATTGCTTTCAACATGAGAACAAATTACATACACAACTACTAGAGATAAGCGAATCGAAGTTGGTGAAGTTGAAATCGATCTGAATTTCAGGAAAAATTAGATTTGCACCAAATCAGAATTACCTTCTTGGTAATGAATCAATTTTTTTTTCCTAAAATCGCTGCTGCATGTGGTAGGACATGGAGCAAGGAACTCTGGGAATGAGGGATCACCCACAATGCCATGTATGTAGCCAATCAGCAGCCAGCCAGCCCTGTGATGTCACAGCCCTATAAACTTCCTGCCATCTTGGATTCAGACATTTTCCAGTGTACTTAGTACAAGGAGAGACGTCAGCAGGCGCTAGGGACCGTGGTAGAAAAGACTTTAAACTTTTATTTTGCTGTATAGAAGTTCAGGGAAACAATAGGAACAATCCTATTATACCTTGCTGCATTGACTGCGGATCCAAATTGCCATTATACAGCGCTGTAATTCTAGCAAACCGTTCTTGTTATTGGGCTGCAAGTGCTGTTTGATACAGCCATTAACAGGGTAAATTACATGGAAATATTTCTACATCTTATTTCCCCTTGGGCGGTGCAGTTATATGTTATAAAGCATTTTTTGCCTTGTATTAGTGGGAAAAAAAGGGCTTATTATTGTGTGGTGAAGTGAGAAAATTACAGCCCTTTTTGGCGTGTATTAGTGGTAAAAAAATATATATTATTTGCCGTTCAGCGGTGCAGTTATATGTAGTGATGGACGAACATCGACCGGGACGGTTCGGGAACGCGATCAAATGTTTGGGAACCGCAAGTTTGCAGCGGGCACCATTCACTTTAATGGCAGACGAACCTGAAAAACCTTAAGCTCATATTTGCAGCCACCAAATACTAGAATTACACAAATAGTCCCACAACATAGACAGTGAAATACTAGAGGGGGATCAATGACAAAGATTCCAACAAAAAATATGTATCTTAATCAGGCGACATTTTTATGCGTCTTAAAGGGAAATTCTCTGAAATGTGCCCTGTCGGAGCCTAGAAATTTTTTATTTTAGGCCATGGGATTCACCTGACATAAAATAAATTCTTATTATGTGGCTTCAGGTACATTATGCAGTCAATGGATAAAAATGTTACTGTAGGCCACTGGACTGCAGGCTTCAAACAATAGGCATTCACTGGACATAAAAGGTCAAGTGATGATGTGGCTTGAGGTATATTACACAGTCAATGGATATCAATTTTACTGCAGGCCGGTACAAATACAGGTCAAATACATATGTTAAAAATTATAAAACTGGATTAAAAACATGGCTAACGAAATCCCCCCTCTTGAAAAACACCTAATGATAATAGTTGAAATTCGATAACACCAGGTTGTCACTGGTGTTGAATTCCTCCGAGGCCCCAACAAATATTCATTCACCATACAGAAAAGAACAAGTAAGTATGTGGCTGGAGGAAGATTACACGGTCATTGGATATCAATTTTACAAAAGGCTAGTGGACTACAGGCCCCAAAAATTATGCATTCAGCATACAAAAAATAACAAGTAAGCATGTGGCTGGAGGTAGATCACACGTTAATTGGATATCAATTTTACAGCAGACCAGGGACTACAGGCTCCAAAAATGATGCATTCAGCGGACAAAAAAGAACAAGTAAGTATGTGGCTGTAGGTAGATTACACGGTCATTGGATATCAATTTTACAGCAGGCCAGTGGACTACAGGCACCAAAAATTATGCATCCAGTGTACAGAAAAGAACAAGTAAGTATATGGCTGGAAGTAGATTAAACAGTCATTGGATATCAATTTCACAGCAGGCCAGTGAACTACAGACCCCAAAAATTATGCATTCAGCTAACAGAAAAAAACAAGTAAGTATATGTGGCTGGAGGTAGGCCATAGGATATCAATTTTACAGCAGGCCAGTGTATTATAGGCCTTAAAATTATTCATTTAGCGTACAGAAAAGTGATTATGTAGCTGGAGGTCTATTAGACGGTCAACGGATATCAATTTTACTGAATGCCAGAACATGGCTAATGAAATCCCCCCTTTTGAAAAAAAAACGAAAGATAATAGTTGAAACATGTGGTTGTCGCAGGTGTTAAATGCCACAGAGGCCCTAAACATTAGGCATTTACCGGACAAAAAAGGCCCTTTATGCCGCTGTATTTACCTAAGACAGGGACTATTGGACTATTATTTGTTCAGGGTGGTGGCGGATATTTGAGGACTGTCATGAGGAAATTCAATTAAACTTGGTTGTCACATGTGTTGAGATCCATGCCTCATTCATTTTTAGAAATGTGAGGGAGTCGGGAGCTGGCGAGTGTGCTTATCAGTCACGATCCCCACTGCTGCACTGAACGCCCTTTCGGACAAGACGCTGGACGAGGGGCAAGCCAAGAGTTCCATGGGAAATTGTGCTGGCTCTGGCCACAGGTCAAGCCGGCACACCCAGTGGTCCAGGGGTTCCTCACTTCTCAAAGTGTCCACATCGGATGTTAACCCTATGTAATCGGACACCTGTCGGTCTAGGCGTTCCCTGAGGCTGGATACAGAGGGCTGACCAACACATCTGTCGGGTTGTAATAATTCAATTAAGAATTATTAATTATGGTCATAAAAATTATTAATCATAAAAAAATTAAATTTATAATAATTTTCATAAATTCTTAAAATCATGACCTGGTGAATTGTAGACAACCTAATTGATACAATTCACATCTGAGTCCGACTATTTCCTCAGATAAATAAGTTCTTTTTGACGAGAGATGACGTTAATGATAAAACATGTAGTTCTGCATTATACAACAATACACAGGTTTATAAAAATATGCAGATTTATTGGTTACAAGATTATAAACATATATAAGTAGATAAACACAATGATACATGCAAATGAATATATATAGCATTACAAGCTTAACAATACATGTGAGTGGAAATAACTTGTCACATTATAACAAAGCTATTATTAGGTTGGGATATCAAAGTAGGAACATAAGTTATATATATTACTTTTGTTCAGAGGAAACCTCATGATATCAGGATGGGCATGTCTAATCCTAGACATCAATATGGAATGCTAAATACATTCTTCCCCCCTCTAACCAACTACACATCACATGACTTCAGGCATGGGCAAATCCATTCAAGTATATAGCTTAGAAGACATAACTGTATCCTTCCACCCCCATCCTGGACTATTTTCACACATATGACTTTGGTAAGATTATTAGGACAAATAACAGGGATCTAGGATCATTGCTAGATCATATCTTAAATGGGAAGGACTTTGAAATATGTCTTTCCTGTGGGAATCCATCACTTAGCTTGGCGAAGAATGTTCTATCAATATATATATATATATCTAAGCAATTATTTAATGCTTTGCTAAATTATGAGTCTTGATTCTTCTGCAGGTAGAATGAAGCCTCACAATATCCTAAAACTACATCTCAATATGGAGATGATCAATTAATTAATGTATTTATTCGCCAATCTAGATGGTATAATTTCACCCACACTATCAAATTAGTCTTAATAAAATGAAATATAATTTTCTGTGTCTCTTACCAAGTCCTAGTGGAAATCTCACTTCTGCTCCTAGGAAAGCTGGGTGGTCCATCATAGCACATCTCACCATGGCTTTCATCCTGATAGACCCCTCTAGAGAGCTCAACTTCTCCTCTCTCCTCTCCTCTTTCTTGTGTGTGTGTCTCTGTCCCCCCTGTGCATGGTTTATGAACACAAACTTATCAGTTAGACACACCTTCCTAGTTTGGATGGGTGTGATCATTGATAAGAAATTACATCATAACCTTACCCAGAATGCACTTTTGCTACTGTTGTAATGTCACCTACTCATACCTAGGTGGCACTGCTGTGTAAGCTATTTGCATCATGGTATAAAGGGTTAACTTCTGTAAGTCTGAATAAAGGTATAATATACAATTGACCTTAAAAGCTTTAATTCAAGGCTATAGGGATTAGATTTGACACTTGTAACAATTAGAGACAGACCTCTAGGCGTCTCTCTGGATGTTTATCACACTGTTTGTTTATGGATCATAAATAACTTGAATCTCCTTGTTTTCTCACAGAGATAACAGTATCTCCTGTTACACCAAAGAGGTGAATAATTGTTACAAAACACACATCTTCACAGACACTCTTTTAGAGACAAAGATTCTCCTAATGAGAAATATATATAATATACTGGATACATGTTGTCTTCATAACATATAACAGTATAATATATATTATATGTTCTACTGATTGTCTTATGCTAAGGACTAAGGCTCATTAAATGAATACATGAATACTATATATTTGCTTCATTGATAAATGCCTAATTGTACAGGTAATTATCACCAGCTGCATAGAGCTTATCTTTAACTCCCGTCATAAATTTATCAGTAGATAAGGAGGCCTCTTCTCAGACTAGTGCACTCATGAGAAGAATAACACTAAAGAGCAGAAACCTTCGTGTGACCTTACTTTGGCCTTCTCAAGACATACAAAATTGTAACTATAGTGGAGCATGGCTCTTAAAGGTAATGAACATTCATCTTGACTAAAATAAATTGGATATCAATGTATTTACCTATGAAAAGGCACGACACATCTTCAAACCGCCCTCTTCTTGCATGTGCTGTTGTATTGGTACCCGCAACTGTTTCTCTGAGAGGAAATTCCTCTGACACCGCCCGCAAAAGCAGCATTTCTCAAAGCAAGGCTTGTAAGTGCTGCATTCTGCCAGTCCTCTGTGATGCTGCTAACATGTCCGGCATTTTGTGTTTTTATTGGTGGTCTAAGTACATTGCCACCCAGTACTGGGCCTTTAGGCGTTTTATACGGGGATCCCTCTTCAAACACCCGAGCATGACGGCCCCCATTTTCACTAAACTGGAAGCGGAGGAGTGGCCTGGCTCCTGCTCATCATCCAGGATAATGTTGTCCTCGTTCTCTTCCCCCCATCCACGGACAACACCAGGGATCCCAGAAACATTTAAATCATGCTCTTCTTGCTCCTACTCTGCCCCAGCACCATCCTCCTCTGACTCCTCTTCAAACTCCTGTTGACTTGTCTCAGATGGAGTAGACCCCTGGGAATTCATCCAGCATTGCGACTTCCTCATCTTCCTGCTCCTTCTCCTTGACAGCTTGACTAATGACACAACGCAATGCACGCTCCAAAAAGAAGGCATAAGGTACGATGTCACTGATGGCGCCGTGGCTGTGACTGACCAGTTTGGTGATCTCATCAAATGGCCGCAGAAGTCTGCATGCGTCGTACATAAGCAGCCACTGGCGTGGTGAAAAGAACCAAGCTTCCCAAAACCTGTCCTGCCGCAGAGTTCGTACAGGTAGTAGTTAACGGCACATTTCTGCTGGAGCAGCCTATCAAGCATATACAAGGTGGAGTTCCAATTAAGTGGGGTTAGACACTAATCGGCCTGTGACGGCAAAGCTGAAAGGAGTGCAGGACTGGTGTGGCTCTTGGCTTCCATGCACAACAGCCGCAGCACAGCATGGCAACGTCTCACCTGACACATCGAATAGGTTCTGGAGAGGTTGGGGGGCGCAGCGGAAGAGGCGGTAGCAGTGGAAAAGGAGAAGTCAGCCGAAGAGGAGACGAAGGATGGAGTAGGAGGAGGAGAAGAAGAGGCAGGCCTGCATGCAATCTGTGGTGGTAACATCAAATCCACATGGGTGCCACGGGTTGCATGCTTGATGACCGTCAGAAGGTTCACCCAGTGGGCAGTAAAAGCTTTGTACCTTCCCTGCCCATGTTTGCTAGACCACGTGTCTGTGGTAAGATGTATCTTGGCAGCGACACTGTGTGCCAGAGATACATTCACTTGCCACTGTCGCACGTGCCTTCTGCAACTTCCCACTTAGGATCCGGCTGCCCAACCACTACCACCCCTGATGAATGGCCTGCCTCTTTCTCTGCCTGGTATTTTCAAAATGACTCTGTGAGAAAAGTCCCTATAGAAGAGCAGTATTTGTAGAAGAAGGTATATTACACCCCTGCCTCAATCAGTTTTTTGGGGGGGCAATTGGTATATCAAACCAGTAGAAATTATTTGTTCCAAAAGCGTTTGTCACTCTGTGTATCTGCGGTAACGCAGCAAAACCGCAAACAAATGCTGCACTACCCAAATGCACTATATAGAAAGTATATTATTGGTATATAATACCCCTGCTTCAATCAGTTTTTTTGGTGGGGCAACTGGTATATCACACCAGTTAAAATTATTTGTTCCAATAGCGTTTGTCACTCTGTGTAGCTGCAGTAACGCAGCAGAACCGCAAACAAATGCTGCACTATCCAAATGCACTATATAGAAAGTATATTATTGGTATATAACACCCCATCCTGAATCACTTTTTAGGGGGGGCAACTGGTATAACACACCAGTTGAAATTATTTGTTCCAAGAGCATTTGCCCCTCTGTATAGCTGCAGTATCGCAGCAGAAACGCACACAACTGCTGCATAATACGAATGCACTATAACATACTTTCTATGTTAGAAAGCTTATTATATCACACCCCTAAGTCACATCTATCGATAGCACACCTTTTCCAGTCCTTAAAAGGCCTTTTTAGCTAGCGTTTGGTGTCCCTAATAGTCTGTCCCTGCTCCACACAACAACCTCTCCCTACACTGTCAAAAGACTGAATATAAAATGGCGACCAGATCGGGTATATTTATAAGGTAGGGGGTATGTCCATGTGCTGAAACGTCTCAATTGGCAGTCCTGTCCCACCTGATGGATGTGTCATGGGTCAAAGTTCTGCACAATGTAAAAGAATATAGCGCCGGCGGACATTGCTACATATTCGCCTGTTCGGCAAACCGCGAACGAGCAAAGTTCGCCGCAAAACTTTGTTCTAATGTCCTTTTTGGAGTGTATTAGTGGCAAAAACATATATAATTTGTCGTTCAGTGGTGCAGTTATATGTTCTAAAGCCTTTTGTGGAGTGTATTAGTGGCACAAAAAAAGTATTTGCCGTTGTGTGGTGACGTAAGAAAATTACAGCCCTTTTTTGGCGTGTATTAGTGGCAAAAACATACAGTATATATTATTTGCCGTTCAGTGGTGCAGTTATACGCTCTAAAGCCTTCTGTAGCGCGTATAAGTGGAAAAAATTAAGGGCCTATTTGCCGTTCAGCGGTGCAGTTATATGTTCTAGAGGTCTTTTTGCGTGTATTATTGGCAAAAATATATATATTATTTGCCGTTCAGTTGTGCAGTTATATGTTCTAAAGCACTTTTTTAAGTGTATTAGTGGCACAAAAAAATATATATTTGCTGTTCAGCAGTGCAATTATATATTCTAAAGCCTTTTGTGGCGTGTAAGAGTGGAAAAAAAGTAAGGGCCTATTTGACGTTCAGCGGTGCAGCGGTTCTTGAATGGTTGACTCAGTCATCCACTTCGTCCTAAGTGACATAAAACACCCCCAGCCAACAGTCGGTGGGTTCATCAGACACAACCCTTAGTTGGCATGGCCCAGGAACAGGCCCTGTGCCCTTACTTGCCCTCAACCTGCCTCAGTCCTTTGCTGTTCCCTCAGCCACAGAAGTATTGCATGCTATGGGCTCAGCTCCACTATACAGCGACGACGATCTACTAGAGGACAGTCAGCAGCTACTACCCAGCCAAGATCTGGAGGAGACATCCGCCGCTTCCTCCACTAGTTGGGAAAGTTGTCATGAGGAGAGTGGCGTGGGAAGTGGTGTCGTGAGCGGTCAGGCTCCTGACCCAGAGATCATTGAGGAGGACATCAGTGATATACAGACAGTACTCAATGATGATGATGTAGCTGATCGCACTTAAAAGTCAGGTGGATTAGTGGTTTTATCATCACCGGGAGAAGAGGGTGGCAGCTCGCCTGTGAGACCGCTGCAGAGCCAACAAGTCGCTAGTGTGGCCAGGAGTCAGCAGTGTTGCAGCAGTGGGAGGAGCCAAACATGCTCGGGGTAGACAACCCGCTTCGCAGGAGCCTACCTGCCCGGAAAGTACTGGTGCAGGGGTTCATGGAAGTAGCGGCAGTAGCAATCAGTCAGTGCGGAGTGTTGGGGGTAAAATCACCTACTTGGAGTTTTTTGTTAAGCCGCCAGAGGAGGTGAACATGGCCATTTGTAGAATCCATGGGCAGAAGGTGAAGTGTGGCCAGGGTGCCAATGTTGGCACCACGGCCCTGTGTCAACATATGCAGCGTCACCATAAAGTGGCCTGGGAGAACCAGTGTGGTGGTCCAGCCTGCCACAGCAACCGCTCCATCACCCAGTTGCACGCACCTGATTTCAGGCAGTTAAGGTTCCACCACCTCAGCCGAACGGAGCTGTCTGTCATTCCCATCATCTGCTGGTCCTGATGCTCCTGCTCCTCCTCCCACTCCTCGTCAGTCATTCCGTCAGCAATCGATCACCTAAGCCATTGCCAACAGACAACAGTATATGTGCACTCATTCAATGGTGAAGAAGCTGGATGTGGTCCTGGCCAAGTTGCTGCAGTCCCTCCTTTTCTAAGTGGTGGACTCTGCACTTTTCAGAGAACTGATGGCTTTTGCCGAGCCGAGGTGGAGAGTCCGAAGCCGTCATTTCTTTGCCAAAAAGACAGTGCCATACTTAGAACAGAAGGTGGGCCAGTCCTTGAGCCTGTCAGTGTCTGTCAAAGTGCACTGCAGCGCCAATGTGTGGAGCTATAACTATGGTCAGGGACAGTACATGTCCTTTATGGTCCACTGGGTGAATGTGGTTCCTGCACAGCCACATCAGCAACTTGGCCAGGTGACGCCACTTCTGCCTCCACGTTCTCACGTCGTTGGTCCTGTGACAATGTCCTCCTCTGCCTCCTCATCCACCGTGTCCTCAGCATCCACTGCAGGTACAATTCACAGGGCCCCTCCAGCATACCACATGTGCAGGGCACGGCGGTGTCACGCTGTTCTGCACCTCCTTTGCCTGGCCGAACTGAGTCATACAGAGGAGGAACTGCTCCAAGTCCTTCATCAAGAACTCGAATCCTGGGGGGCGTGGCCTGACCGAGCTAGATGGCGGCTGCTTGTTAGCAGAGCTCTCGCCACCAGCACCCGTCTAAGCCTCATTCTTAGCGCTATTCTGACCTTGGTATGAAGATTCAATCGAAGGAGTGCATGCAGTCTGCATCGGGACGCAGAGAGGACCCGAATTCCAGCCTAGAGATGGATAAATTCCTGAGTAAATCGGCAGCACAGCCGCCGGCGCGGACCTCCAAGATGGCGCCGAAACCTCCCGGCTCAGCTACAGGAGATCATGCTCCCACCCAGATTCCAGGAGATGGCGAGACATCGCACAGCGACGAAAGGTCTGGTCTCACCAGGGAGATTCTTGAGGAGGCTCTACAGTGAGCCCTAGCTCCTTTAGCCGCGGACCTAGTGGCGATCAAAGCAGACGTACACCACATAGGTGACCGCGTTGAGGCGCTTGAGCAGTCGCAGGACGCCATACTCACCTTTAATGCGTCTGTAAAGGATTCCTTGCTCTCGCATGCCAGGGCGATGAACACGCTCCTGATTCAAATGGAAGACCAGGAGAACAGGAATAGAAGAAGGAACATCAGGCTCAGGGGGCTTCCAGAGGCGGAGGATAAGGAAGACCTTTTTCAGGTCATGGACTCCCTCTTCCGTACGCTACTAGGCCCAGATCAAGCGTCACACATTACTGTGGAGAGAGTGCATAGAGCATTGAAACCGAAGCCAGCGTCCCGAGATAACCCAAGAGATATAATCTGCGGTATTTTAAGCTTCAGAGACACCGAATTAATACTCCAAGCGGCTAGGAAGCAAGGAGAAGTGAAGCTTCAAGGAGTCCAGGTTCAAGTCTACCAAGATCTAGCCGCATCCACGCTGCAAAAACGGCGCTTACTGAAGCCCCTCACGGATCTCCTGCGGTCGTCCAAGGTCCCATACAGATTGCTCTTTCCATTTGGGATCTCAATTACGGTAGGGAACCGCCGTTACACCGTTCGATCGCCTGAGGACTTACCACCTGTGTGGGAAGCACTCCAACAGCCTCCGGTCGAGATTCCCTCCTGGTTACCCGTCTTGCCCGCGGAAGACCTACCACCGCTCCCCCAGGCGTCTAGATGGATGAAGCCAAAGCCCCAGAGATCCGGGAAGAATAAAAGAGCGTGGCCGCAAGGAGTCCCGGACTAAGGGTTCACTGTTAATGCACCTTTTTTTTCTCCCTTAGCAGTGTAGCATTATTGGCACAGCCGTACTGCGTCCCTGTTAGCTGTTAACTACCCTTCCTGGGTTTATTATGCCTTTCAAATTGTCCATGATAGCCAGTATCTCTGACATTCTTTAGTTTTACTGGCATCTTGTTTTGGGCGAGGGCACATGCCCAGCTGAGTAGCTATGGTGCCTATTGCTACGCTCTGCCAATCTGCTGAGTATTGTGCCTTTCCTTCTTCAACAAAATGTTGGTCAGGATAGCTTTATTATAGCATTATTACAGCTTTATAGCTTTATCATAGCTGTATTATATATACTACTGCGCATGAGGTTTAGAAGTGGGGTTCTGGGCTGGTTGGGATACACATGGTTTTTACATGTGTGATTTTTTACGGTCCAATAGACCGTACTTCTTTGCTATTACCTTTAAGTTACAGTTATTGTTTGAATTGGTTTTTTAACCTGTTTAGTACATCCAGGTGGTCTAGTAAGACAAGTGACCTAAATATGCAAAATGTTACTTCTATGAGATGGCTCCGTTAACTTTATGTTTTTCCACCTTCAACGTACATGGTTGTAATAGCCCTAAAAAACGTAGTAGAGTGTTTCAGGTTCTCAGGAGAATTGGTGCGGATATAATACTCCTCCAGGAGACCCATTTCTCTCATTTGCATGTTCCTAACCTAGAACATAGCCCTTTTAATGTGTGGTACCACGCTACCTCCAGTAGTTCTGCGGCCAGAGGAGTCAGTATCGGCTTTAGGCGAGGCACCCCTTTTGCTTTCCAGTCCGCAGTGAAGGACCCGGAGGGGAGATACTTATTATTGAAGGGAGAGTTGGGACAAGTCACTGTCACAATATGTAATCTCTATGCACCAAACGTGAAGACGGTTGGATGGATGACAGAAGTGCTGGACAAAATTGGTCCATTTGCTGCGGGTCTATTGATAATTGGAGGCGATCTTAATCTAACCCTGAACCCTTTACTTGACTCCTCTGCCCAGAAATCTGCCGTTTCATTCCGAGCTCTCAAAACAGTTCAGTCACGTCTTAGATCTTTGCACCTTAGTGATGTCTGGAGATCGGCGCATGGTGACAGACGTGATTACACGTTCTATTCTAACCCTCACAACTCATACCAGAGGTTGGATTACCTATTTGTGCAGGATAAATACTTACCAGCTATTAAGTCCTCCACTCTCCACAACATCACGGTCTCTGACCATGCGCCGGTCTCCCTTGTCATCAGTTTTCCAGAATTGTGCAGTAGGGAGTGGACCTGGAGGCTAAATCACACCCTTTTGGATTCGCAATCTAGGGTCGATTCCATATCACAGAAGATACGGTCATACTTTGCTACCAACACAACACCCAATATGTCCCAGGCAATAATATGGGAGGCACATAAGGCGGTGATTAGGGGAGAATTTATTGCATTAGGGTCCCACATTAGCAAACTAAGAACGCGTAAAATGTCTGACCTCTTATCTCGCATTGCTAGCCTAGAATCATCCCACAAACGGTCTGGTGCGCTTAGGGATCTGGAGGAGTTAAAGATCGTGAGACGAGAATTGCAGGAGCTGTTAAACATTAAGGCGTCTAAAGCCTATCTAAAAGTGAAACACAAGCATTACGTCCACGGAAATAGGGGTGGGAAAATAATGACCGCGCTTATTAAAAAACGAGAGGACCAGGTTTTCATTAAGCGCATGAAATCGCAAGCAGGATCGGTTAAGACTGACTCAAAGGACATATCAAAGATCTTTAGAGATTACTATCATAATCTATACAACCTCAGAGGGGAGGAACAGGAGGAGGTACGGATAGAGCGCAAAAGGGAGATTGAGCAATTCCTGAAGGCATTAAACCTTCCCACCCTGGACGATTCCTCCAAATCATCACTGTTGGCCCCACATTTCACTAGCCGAAGTAAAAAGAGTCCTGAACTCAACTCCATCAGGTAAGAGCCCAGGCCCTGATGGGTTCACAGTGGCCTATTATAAGAAGTTCTTCTCGGAATTAGGTCCGCAACTAGTGGGCTTTTTCAACGCCCTTTTAAGTGGTTCCCATATAGCCAATCAGGCCCTAGAGGCACATATAATTGTGTTGCCTAAGCCGGGTAAAGATGTCGAGGTCCCCTCTAGCTACAGACCAATCTCTCTGCTAAACGCAGATGTCAAGTTATGGGCCAAAGTATTGGCCAATAGGCTATCCCCCCTACTCCCACTTTCAGGATGATTTAGGTTTATGGAAGGCATTGGGGAGTGTGGCAATTGGAGACATCCTGAAGAACAGGTTAATCCCCTCTGCTCAAAGTTTGTCAACGAGCTTTCCTCATATTCCTTGGTCGCCCACTCAATATTCCCAGTTCCATAAGATATGCACTCAATATTTGGCATGTACCCCTAGTAAACTAGACCCTACTTGGTATGATACGTGTCTACTTAGCCAGGGGAATGGGAAAGGAGTTATATCTAAGGTATACAATAAGTTACTGGAGGAAGAAGGCCATGTTAAACCTTGGTTTATTTCCCAATGGGAAAAAGACCTTAATACCACATTCGATGAGGGTATGGTGGATAGGATTATTTGCCATTCACATGGATATTCTCGGTGCATTAGGATCCAAGAAAATGCATTTAAATTGGTAACTAGGTGGTATAATACGCCAGCAAAGTTGCATGCCATGGACCCCTCGCATACGGAACAATGCTGGAGATGTAAAGGTTCCAGTGGCACTTTGCTGCACATATGGTGGACCTGCCCCTCGATAAAGCTATATTGGGAGATGATTTCTAGGAACATATTGGAAATTATCCCTTCCTCTTCCTCACTGACCCCCTTAGTGGTCCTATTAAATCTCCCTAATGAGAAATTCATTCTTACCAAACATTCTCTATTATCTTCCCTTGTAGCTGCAGCTAAACTTTTGGTTCCAGTTCATTGGCTTACCAATAGAATTCCAACAATTATGGACTGGGTCAACAAAGTCCAGGAAATCCGCTTGTTAGAGGAGTTGTCCAGTTGGGAATCTCTATCACACGAAAAACACCTGCAGATATGGGCTCCATGGCTGCAATGGCAGGCTAGAAATCAAAATGCTTTGGTACTGGGAGTGACATCTGGTCCTACTAACAGTGATTAGTGTTTATTGTATTTATGTGCATTATGCATCCTACCACGAGAAGGTTTGTGATCAAGCTTCCGTGATAGGGGGCAAGAGGGGGATTTGCCCCTGACCGCCACTCCTATATACAGCATTGTGATTTTGTTCACAAGAGGCTTTAATATTAGAAATGATAATAATAGCTTTTTGTTACCATAACCATACGCCCACCAGTATCACAACCTATGTACTGTACTGTTATGATAACATTATGTATGCTATAAACTTGTATTCCATCTTGTGCTCTACCCCACGGGTCGCATTGTCTTACCCCTCTAAATGACTCTTATGGTATATACTGGACACTGGATGTAAGGTTCATGTTTTGTTAACGTTTATCAAATATGTCATGCACCTTATCTTCGCTCTGTAAATTGAGGAAAATCTTTAAATAAAGATTTGTTAAAAAAAAAAAAAAAAAAAGAACTCGAATCCTGGCTTTCTCTGCGACAACTCAAAATTGGAACCATGGTGACCGACAATGGGAAGAACATGGCGCCGACACTGGGTTAAGGAGGGCTGAGCCATGTGCCCTGCATGACACACGTGTTCAGTCTGGTTGTCAAGCTTTTCCTGAAGTCTTCCACCCATCTGCAAGACATCCTAAAAATGGCCAGGAAACTTTGCATCCACTTCAGCCACTCATACACTGCAAGGTACACCCTCTTTGAGTGCAGCGGCATCCCCCAACATCGACTGATATGAGACATTTCCACCCATTGGAATTCAACCCTCCATATGTTGGACCAACTATACGAACAGACAAAGGCCATAACTGATTTCTTGATGATCCAAGCGGACAGAAGTACTCCCCTGTGTAACTTTTATGTCAGCCTCTGGCAGCTCATGCATGACACCTGCCATTTGTTCAGGCCCTTTGAGGAGGCCACGTTATTTCTCAGTCGCCAGGTTTACGTGATGAACAACGTAATTTCACTGCTTCATGTCCTGGAACAGATGGTGGTAAATCTGGCTGGTTGGGGACTGGAGACGTGGTGCCTAGATATCAAGGCCACATGAGCCCTGTGGGGGCTGAACTGGAGGAGGAGGACACACCGTGGCATTATGCAATGGAGATGGAGACAGGGAGTACCTTCAAGTCACTTGCACAAATGGCCCGATGCATGATCACTTTCTTGCGTAGTGACAGACGAATTGTCACCATTCGGCAGAGGGATGACTTCTGGCTCTACACCTTGTTGGACCCTTGCTACCAGTCCAAAATGGGGGCCTTTTATACACTCGCTGAAATGGAGGACAAACTGAACTATTATATAGGCATCCTATGTAGTCAGTTAGCCGCTGCCTATCTTCACCATGATCCATCCTCTCGCAGGTCTGACCGGGGGGGGGGGGCCTCTGCACTCACGTTCCTCTGCCATGACTGCTGTGGAAGGTTGGGGGGGGTAGGAGCAGTTCCAGCTCCATCAGCAGCAACTTGAGTCTAGAGTCGCTGATGAGAAGCTTTTTTCACCTGCCTAATAAAGAAACTACTCACCAGCAGCAGCAGAAGAATTTAGACGTGGAGCAGGACCTGAACCAGCAGGTGGTGGCATACTTGGACAGCACCCCACCACCCCACATTGAAGATCCGCTGGACTACTGGGCAGCCAAACTGGATTTGTGGCCGCAACTGGCAGTTTTCCTGGAAAAGCTGTCCTGTTCGGCCAGTAGTGTGGCATCAGAGCGGGTGTTTAGTGTGGTGAGGGCCATAGTTACCCAAAGAAGAACTCGCCTGTCCACCCAAAATGTGGAGAGACTGACCTAAGTCAAGATAAATCAGGAGTGTATCAGCCAGGATTTTCACACATCAATGCCTGATGCATCAGACCATATAATGGTGCCACACCAACACTTTGACAAAAGAGTCCGGTTTCTTCTGGCTACCCACCTCAGCTACTGTTCTGATGCTGCCACCCACCTGATGCCACACATCTGATGCCAAGTGCTCCTTCTTTCACCCACCATCTTCAGCTGGTACTGGTATTGCCACCCACCTACCCACTCTGTCAAAGGGTCACTGTGTGGTCTCCTGATGCTGCTGCCACCTCACCATTCAGGTCTCCTGATGCTGCTGCCACCTCCACACTGTCATTGTGCCACTCTGTGGTCTCCTCTTGCTGCTTCCACCCTCCCCACTTAATGACTGTGTCACTATTTAGCCTTTTGGCCTGGCTGACATCATCATTTATTTGACCCTTCTTCTGATCTGTCAGAAGGAAAGAAAAATGAGACGCATAACAGATCCTGTCTATGTAACAGCTGTAAGTCCTGTATGACATGGTTCCTATTTTGCAGAAGTGGCTTATGATTTGGTAGCCAAAAGCAGGAGTGGATACAAAACACAGAAGACATGCAAATATTCCATTCACGTGTCACCTCTGTTTTAGATCCACTCCTGTTTTTTTGGGCTTTAGTAATACTGATGGATTACAGACCAAATTCTGACCGAGTGAAGACGGATGCTTAACAGACAAGTTCAGTGTTTTATGGGAGTTATTGTTCTGACAGATCAGAGGAATGGAAAAATAATCAGTGATGTCAACATAAACTTACTGCTCTGTCGGGGGGGAAGCTCTACTTGTATAAGCGTTAAAAAGAACAGGTTCTGTAGAAATACGTATATTTTGAATTAGTGAATTGGTGTGAAAGAAGTACGCTCTTTCATAGTAGGATCTTGGGCCTTTGCACGGTTCTTTATACCTGGCACTAATATTGACCTGTAAGGCTGAGTTCACACTTGAATTATTTGGTCAGTTATAGCCCCGTAACTGCCCAAATAAGTGCAGTGATTCTAAGAGCGACACATGTCATCTGCATGTCATACTGACTCACAGTATTATTTCACTACCACAGTAGACTCCCTATGCGTGTTACTGCAAGGCACGGTGTTCTACACCACTATAAAGGCTCTATGAAGCCAGGAAATAGCTGTTTTTTAACGCAATTCGCCACAAATAAATTTGTATCGAACCAAATTTTTTAGGAAAATTCAGCGAATCGGCAAAATAGAATTTTTCCAAAATTCACTCATCTATAACAACTACATTTATGCCGCCGTCTTGTATGGTAATTTAGTGTTCTCTTAACAAACATGATTAAAAAAAAAACAGCTTGTTACATAGAAAACCAAAGCTCTTTAAATACTGTTATTCTTAGAAAATCTAGAGAAGACTGGGATTTGTTCTTTTCTTTGTTCAGCTAATTTTCTTGAAAAATGATTATGGTAAACACAGTTCTATAGAAAGAAACCCAATACCGACTTCCTCTCTCTACAACACAGGTTTTGTTTCCTCTGACAGAATGGATTAATGTCAGTGTCAAAGTTTATCCAAGAAAGTGTATACAAAGCAAAAAGAAACAAATGTTTATGGTGTATATAGCCTAAAGCTCAACCACAATATGGCACTCTGGCACACTATTACAATCCATCATATCCAATTGATAGCAAAATAAAAAATAGCATTATTATGTTTTTCTAACAAAATGTGGCTAATCGGTATTATCTTTTTGCAGTAAAGTACACTGTGTGTGAGAATAAATGCACCTTTATCCTCAGACACAGCGTCAGACGCTGTTTACCTTTGGCCCTGTTACTCCTTCATCTACCTCACAATATTAGCGGCACTGGTCTTAAGAAGGCTATTCGACCGAAATGTATATACCGAAATTATAGGTGCAGAATTAATTTAATAAACTATGATTGAACTCCACGGAAACATTTTGCGCTGAAGTCTACTTTAAAGGTTTTGTATCGGTCAGTCATATAAGTAAAGAGTAGAAAGTACCACAATTATAAGCCCCAAATAAAATTATACATTTACAAATGAACAAAACATTTGCAAATGTACTGTATTTCTCTTTGATCTTTTACCATAGCAACACAAAATAATGTGACATATTTACTAATTCTAATTATTAGACAGAGTAAAATTAAAGGGGTATTCCCATTGTGACGTGATATGCCCTATCTATGTACACCAGTATTTTGTTGCAAATTATGTCAGCTTTCTGGCACTATTTGATTAGTAAACCTCCGCCAATATATTGAGTCAGCTTCCTGGCGCTATTTGATTAGTAAACCTCCGCCAATATATTGAGAATATTTCAGCTATTGTACAGATAAATAACAATGATGACCTTTATTCACAAGCACACTGTGACCAAATATTTACAATATAGAAATAGTTACACAGGTTTATTTCTATAGTTTGCAATATAGTTACAATAGTAAATGCAACTGAACAGGAAGAGAAGGGCACACATCCGGTCGGGATCCAATTGGAAGAGCCCATAGCCTGTGTGAGTGCAGCAGAGACAGTGGCATCAGTGTTGCAACAAAGGAGTGAGTATTAACAGCAGGACAGAAGAAAGGCAGATTTCCTAAAAAAAAGCCTAGGAGAACTCCTCTAAAGGCAATGAAGGACAAACCAGTGTTCTACTTTTAAACTCTGGACAGAAAGTCCAATGTTGGCGCTAAATGAATGAGTACATAAACATACAGTAGTATCTCGCATCACATTGTAGAGCAAATAGGGCTAAAGTCTCAAGTTCACAAATTATTATTTTTTATTAAAGTCAGCACTCACATTCAGGGTAATAAAAAGCATCCAGAGATAGGGGTAGCAGAAATGGGTCATGCTCAGGAGAAGAAGCATAACTTTTGAGTCCGACACTGCTTGTTCTTTTCACTCCTATTTCTTGCCACTTATTTTTAATTTTTCCAACAAAATGCTTGTGTGGTTGGTCATTGGTAGAACAGTCCTCCCAAGTATAATAACTAGAGAAACAACCACGGTACTCTGTTTATATGTGTAATTAAATCAAGAACGTCTTTATTTTCCATCCAGCTTAAAGGAGCTATCCCTTGATTAATGTAAAATTAAAATCATATAGTGCATGGCAGTCTCTTTCTAACAAACCCACAAACAGTCCTGTACCTCACATGGATCCCGAGATCTCCCCATTCATTGCTCTGCTGGATGTATAATAAGCTGGGAGCTTAAGACGAGTGTCTTTTCTGTTGCAACTCAGGGAGTGTGTCCTTTATGCTGCAGCTCTCTCCCTATCACAGGAGGCAGTTGAAGGAGGAAACTGAGCATGTGCAGCCATACCAGTGAGCAGGACAATGAAATAATAAACAAACAGCAGGTGGCGCTATACAGATACATTTTATTGAATGACTCTGGTTATTCTAAATTTCTAATTACATGCATTTACAAAAATATTTAGATCCAGGTGCTGGTTTGAAAACTGTAGAATATTTTTTTGTGGGACAGTACCCTTTAAGTAAGCAAAGGCCAAAATTTCTGTCTTGTCCTAGACCTTGTTTTTAGCCTAGTTCAATGCAATTAAGTATGTGAGAGTACAACTTCCATCATGATAAAGAAGTTCTTCATTCAATTATACATATAGCTGGAGTTATTGTTTTCCTATTTATTTTCCAACAAACTAAACCTATAGCATAAACATGTATTGCTAGAGACATTCTGAATTTATATTGTTTATCAATAATCTGGTGACAGAAGCACTGAACAATAAAAGGTAAAGAGATTTTACCTTTTCTGCCAGACTCTGAGCCCCCCCACCCCCCCCCCCCCCCCTCCACGTTGCCAGACCTGTAGAGGAAAGCATACTTACTTGCTCCCTACTGCTGGGTTCCAGATGCTTCGGTCCTCCACCATTGTTGTCTTGCTTTGGTTTCCGTGTGACAACATCCTGCTTGACATGGGTCACATGACCGATGCAGTCAATGACTGACCGTAGTGGTGACACATCCCCCATGCATCATATGACCCAGTGACATGACACACGAGAAACACATCACCACTGTGGCCAGTCATTGGCATCAGCGATCATGTGATCCTCATCAAATAGGATGTTGACACATGGAGACTGGAGCATGACAGAGGCAGGACATGTCACCTAGTGCCAGGGAGCAGGTAAGTATGATTCCTTCCACAGAAATGACCCCCAAAGGTGAATATCCCCTTTATCAGAAACCTGTCACCCCTGTCATCTCTTCATTCATGTATTTTTTGTAAATACTTGTATTCCTCATAAAATAGCAATGCTGAAGCATATTTTCTAACGACTGTGAGTGTTGCTTTGACCCATTTATTACTCAAAAAATGTAATGAATACATTGACTGGGTTTTACCAGTTAGGAGTATGTCCCTTCACACTCTGACACTGTCCAATCAGTGCTGAAAGCGTCATACTGTCTAGGAACCAACCCTTTTGATAAGATGAATGGTAACACCAAGTTGTCAAATTAGTTGTACATTTCTAGGAGGAACAACAGAGGGATAGCACGGAGCTCTAAGAAAAGATACTCCAGCATTGTTGTTTAATGGAGAATAGAAGTAGTTACTAACACAAATACATCAGAAGAGCTGACAGATCTTCTTTTGGGGTGCGTTTTCTGTAATGCAAAGGTTGAAAACTTGCTACAGGATGGAATGGGATAAAACTACACTAACGTGTTCCAATTGGCCAGAAAATTTGTGTAAGACAATCTGAGTTATCCTAGGACTCACATATTTTCTCTCTTGTTTCTCACTCTCTCTCCCTTTCTCTTTCTCCAAAATGTATCCGAATCAAATCGACAAAAATTCTACTAAAGATTCTGCTAAAGCTCATCTTGTCATCTCTAAAGGCCTCCATAAACATTAGTGTATTGTCAGCCGAACCTACCAAGAATGTCAGGTTCAGCTGTCGCTATAATGTGTAAGGGGAGCTCCTGATTCCCCCCCCCCCCCCAACAGATGATGTAAGAGAGAGAAGAATAAAGGGAAATTAATATTTTCGCTGATCTTTTAGTTCTCCTAGGAGATAAGCCTGAAGTGCCTGGCAGTGGATTTCTCAACTCTCCCCATAGAATACGCATACACATTTGGCCAAACTGAACGTGTACTGTATGTCTACGAAGGGAGTCAGAAGAATAGCTGTTGGCCATTGGTCAACCACTATTGAATGTGTATTCCCAGCTTTAGTGTTTTAGTTGTGAAGTAGGAATGTATAGAAGCAAAAAACTGCTTGCGCACACAAAGTCAGAAAATGGAGCCACTGAAGTGCATAGCTGATAATAAACATTTTTCTTCACTTGCAAGTCTGAATTTCAAATTCAACTGCCCCGGAAGTAATGTGAGCACAATAATTGTTCATCAGATTCTTCATGGAATAAGCATGGCCAAGCTGATGACTGAAAAGTCCTTACTACTTCAGTGAATAGTGATAACTGCAAAGTATGCAGGGGGTGAAGTTTTTCATGTTTTAGGATTTAGTTTCAGTAAAGGAAAATTGTATTGCTGCAGCATCCAGAACATTCTATAGAATACTGTTCCTCAAATGCTTTGCAAGTTTTTTAAATTTTCAGTAAAGTGCTTTTAAATTCTATGAGAAGCTTGTCAGGTTAAAGCAGTCACTGCACCCCTTTTAATTCCTTGGGTGGCATAGTTTCTAAAATGGGGTCACGTTTTTTTTTCGGGGGAGGGGGTTCCTCTATAGGGTACCTCAACTTCTCTTGAAATGTGATATGGCACCTAAAAACAATTCCATCAAAATCTGACTTCCATAAACCATATGGCATTACCTCCTTTCTGAGTCCTGCTGTATGCTGATACAGCAGTTTACAACTAAATATGGGACGTTTCTGTAAATCATAGAATAAGGGTAATGAATATTGTGGTTTGTTTTGCTGTTAACACTTGCTCTGTTGCAGGAGAAAGTGGGTTAAAATAGAAAATCTGCAAAAAAATATTAAACATCCATTTTCCTTTAATTCTTGCAGGCCTAAAGGGTTAAAAAAGTTTTATAAATAAATTTTGAATAACTTCAGGGGTGTAGTTTCTAAAGTGGGGTCATTTATGGGTGATTTCTATTGTGTAAGCCCCTCAAAGTGACTTCATAACTGAATTGGTCTTTAAAAAAAGTGGGCTTTGGAATTTTTTTTTTAAATTTGAAGCCTTCTAACATGGAAAACAAAATGACATTTGCAAAATGATGCTAGCATAAAGTAAACATACAATGAAAGTTAATTAATAACTATTTTGTGAGGTATCACTATCTGTCTTAAAAGCATAGAAATTGAAATTTAAAAATGTCCATAAATTTGGGATTTTAAAATAAATAAACGTAAAATATATAGACCCAAATTTATTAACATGAATGTATCCAAACAAGAAATAGTCATGTCACTCACAAGCATAAAATTCGGGCGAGCCAGCTGTTGCCGGGGCGCCCTGCGTCTGACTACCCTGTTTGATTTAATATGGAGAAATAAAGGAAAAAGATTTTATGCTGTTGAGTGACTCCTTTACTTGTTTGGATATATTATTAGGAATTTGTTCTGTCATGGAGCACCACTGTGATTAACACAACTGCTTTTGTACATGTTTGACATATCCGCTCACAGCAGTGCCAATCACAATCTTCTTTGTTTTTACTAATGAAGTACAATGTGTCATGAATTCAAATTATTACCACATAAAGTCACACGTGTCAGATTAGAAAAATTTGGCTTGGTCCAGAAGTTGAAAAATGGCTTGCTCCTGAAGGGGTTAAAAGAGATTTAAAAGAGACTGACATTATTTTTTGTATATGCACTTTTCCACTGTAACTGTGCCATCCAAATGCTCCTCATCCCCTGTGTGTATGTTGTACACAGGCATAGCTAATAAGAGTCTGCTAAGACCCTGAAGATCTACCTGAGATACCTGGTGAACATATGTTTTTCTTCTCCTTGGAGTCCCTGGCTGGTAGGAACAGGAGTTTAAATCCAGTGCTGTACAGTGCTCTGGATTCAAGCCTAGCACCATGTGCTATACATGAAAGGCACTTGGTCATTGTGGAGTTTAAAGATCAGTTGAGTAGCATAAGCTAATGTATTAAAAGGCACAGGCCTCTCGGTAAATTTTGTGCATCTTCCGACAGTCCATGCTCCCAAAATTCAAATCTATGGCAGTTAAGAGCTGCCGTAGATTTGAACTATAACTTTTGCTATATTTTTCTAGAGTAAATTATCATACCTTTGGTGATCCTTTGCTGGCTCTGCTCCTCTAGCTAAGCCCACTCCTTTTTTCACCACTTTTGAAAAGTGGCGAGAAGCACAAAAAATGGCAAATAATGGAGAAAATAAGGCTTTTATTTATAACACTTCAACTTCTGGTCCGGACTTTAAACAAAAAAAAACATGGTGCCAGATTGCACTTGCAGCGGGAGTCATAGTCTCATACAGCAGACACCTACGGCTAAAATTGGCATCCGGAGGTAATGCCAATTGCAGACTTTCAACCCTTTAGATGCCGTGGTCAAACTTGGAATTTTGTTCCAGCTCCCCACTACATTGTATGCAATATTAAATGGTGGAATTAGAAAGTGCAACTTTTCCTGCAAAAATAAAAAGCATCAAATGACTGTACATAGATTAAAAAACTAAAACACAAAGACGAAAAACCCTCTGGGACTGAAAGGGATGAAAGAGCTTGCAGATTGTGCAGGTGCAGTGGAGATAGTGGCATCCACGAAACAAGGAAGTATTTACCTAGCGATCTTTCTTCCACAGGGCATTAGAAAGAACTGTTTTTATAAATTGCCCAGAGAACCCCTTTAACCAACTCAGCTCCCCTAGTTTAAACCCCCTTAATGACCAGAGCACGTTTTACAATTCTGCACTACACTACTTTCACAGTTTATTGCTCGGTCATACAACTTACCACCCAAATTAATTTTGCCTCCTTTTCTTCTCACTAATAGAGCTTTCATTTGGTGGTATTTCATTGCTGCTGACATTTTTACTTTTTTTTGTTATTAATCGAAATTTACCGAATTTTTTTTCAAAAAAATGACATTTTTCACTTTCAGTTGTAATTATTTTTTTTTTAACGACATTTCTATATACATTTTTCTCTAAATTTATTGTTCTACATGTCTTTGACTTAAAAAAATGGAATAAGTGTATATTTATTGGTTTGCGCAAAAGTTATAGCGTTTACAAACTATGGTGAAAAAATGTGAATTTCCGCATTTTGAAGCAGCTCTGACTTTCTGAGCACCTGTCATGTTTCCTGAGGTTCTACAATGCCCAGACAGTACAAACACCCCACAAATGACCCCATTTCGGAAAGTAGACACCCTAAGCTATTCGCTGATGGGCATAGTGAGTTCATAGAACTTTTTATTTTTTGTCACAAGTTAGTGGAAAATGATGATTTTTTAAAATGTTTTTTTCCTTACAAAGTTTCATATTCCACTAACTTGTGACAAAAAAGAAAAACTTCCATGAACTCACTATGCCCATCACGAATCACCTTGGAGTGTCTTCTTTCCAAAATGGGGTCACTTGTGGGGTTTTTATACTGCCCAAGCATTTTAGGGGACCTTAAGTGTGAGAAGAAGTCTGGAATCCACATGCGTAAAAAATGCCCTGTGAAATCCTAAAGGTGCTCTTTGGAATTTGTGCCCCTTTGCGCATCTTGGCTGCAAAAAAGTGTCACACATGTGGTATCGCCGTACTCAGGAGAAGTAGGGGATTGTGTTTTGGGGTGTCTTTTTACATATACCCATGCTGGGTGAGAGAAATATCTCTCTAAAAGTCAACTTTTCCCATTTTTTTATACAAAGTTGTCATTTTAGAGAGATATTTCTCTCACCCAGCATGGGTATATGTAAAAAGACACCCCAAAACACATTGCCCAACTTCTCCTGAGTACGGCGATACCACATGTGTGACACTTTTTTGCAGCCTAGGTGGGCAAAGGGGCCCAAATTCCAATGAGTACCTTTTAGGAGGGCATTTGGATTCCTGACTTCCTCTCACACTTTAGGGCCCCTAAAATGCCAGGGCAGTATAAATACCCCACATGTGACCCCCCTGTCATTGGTCACCCCCCTGTAAGGCTCCATTCAGACGTCCGTATGTGTTTTTCAGATCCGCAGATCCATGGATCGGATCCGCAAAACACATACGGACGTCTGAATGGAGCCTTACAGGGGGTGATCATTGACAGGGGGGTGATCAGAGAGTCTAATATGGGGTGATCATGGGTTAATAAGGGGTTAATAAGTGACAGGGGGGTGTAGTGTAGTGGTGTTTGGTGCTACTTATTACAGAGCTGCCCGTGTCCTCTGGTGGACGATCTAAGCAAAAGGGACTACCAGAGGAGCAGGTAGCAGGTATATTAGACGCTGTTATCAAAACAGCGTCTAATATACCTGTTAGGGGTTAAAAAAATCGCATCTACAGCCTGCCAGCGAACGATCGCCGCTGGCAGGCTGTAGATCCATTTGCTTACCTGCACCTGTGTGCGCGTGTTAACATGAAATCTCACTTCTCGCGAGATGACGCCCCGGCGCGTGATTGTGCCCGAGTTAGCCGCCTCCGGAACGCGATCCTGCGTTAGGTGGTCCAGAGGCGGTTAATAAATCTGTTCTATTCACTTGCTGACTTGAAATGCAAACAATGTTTTATCACCAAATCAACCACCATAATCATGATGGTTTCCACAAGTACTTGTGGATATGATGTTTGAAATATTTATAAATATACTGTATACTGCATACATACTATAAAGTCCTGATCAAAGGTTTAATACCACTTGAAAAATGGCAAAAAATCATATTTAGCATAGCTGGATCTTAACAAGGTTCCAAGTAGAGCTTCAACATGCAACAAGAAGAAATGGGAGTGAGACAAAATTCAGCATTCAGTTTAATTAAAACAACGAATAAACTGAAACAGGCTGTTTTTCAGCTGATCAAAAGTTTAGGACCACACCTCCAAAAAAAAACTAACCCCCCCCCCCCCCCAAAGCAGAAATTCAGCATCCAAACATGAGCTCAGTAATGAGTAGCTCCGCCGTTATTGTTTATCACTTCAAAAATTTGTTTCGGCATGCTTGATGCAAGCGTTTTCATGAGGTGATTGGAACATTTCTCCAAGTTGTGAAGACGGCCACACAAAGTCCATCTACTGTATGGAACTGTTGTCCATTTTTGTAACCTTCCCTTGTCATCCATCCCCAAAGGTTCTCAATTGGATTTAGATCAGGGGAACACGCAGGATGGGCCAAAAGAGTGATGTTATTCTCCTGGAAGAAGTCCCTTGTCCTGCGGGCATTGTGTACTGTAGCGTTGTCCTGTTGAAAACCCCAGTCGTTACCACACAGACGAGGGCCCTCAGTCATGAGGAATGCTTTCTGCAACATCTGGACATCAGGTGGGATCTGCTTGTCATGCCAGTAACAATGGAAACCATCAGGACCATCAAGGTTAAATTTTTTCTCATCAGAGAATAAAACTTTGTTCCACCTTTGAATGTCCCATGTTTGGTGATCTCTTGCAAAGTCCAAATGAGCAGTTCTGTGGCGTACAAGGAGACGAGGACTTTGAAGACGTTTTTTGTTTTTGAAGCCCTTCAGTCTCAGATGCCGTCTGATGTTTATGGGGCTGCAGTCAGCACCAGTAAGGGCCTTAATTTGGGTCGAGGATCGTCCAGTGTCTTGACAGACAGCCAATTGGATTCTCTGGCTCAGTGCTGGTGAAATTTTTTTGGGTCTTCCACTTGACTTTTTGCTCCATAATCCTCAGGATCATTTAAGAGATTCCAAATGACTGTCTTACTGTGTCCCACCTCAGCAGCGATGGCGCGCTGTGAGAGACCCTGCTTATGCAGTTCAACAACCCGACCACGTTCAAAAAGGGAGAGTTTTTTTGCCTTTGCCATCACAACGTGTGACTACCTGACAGAAAATGAATCCACATCTTTGCACAGATTTGGCCTTTTAAAGGCATGTGCATTTTGAAGCTCTACTTGGAACCTTGTTAAGATCCAGCCATGCTAAATATGATTTTTTGCCATTTTTCAAGTGTTCTTAAACTTTTGATCAGGACTGCATATACACATATTATCTATCTATCTATCTACATACTCTTTTCTGAGTGAATTGCAGTATATAGTTAAAGATATACCGGTATAGGAGTCCCAGCACAACCCAGCACATCCCAGCACAATCTCTCCCAAAACAGAAGAGTTACATTTCTGAGAAGCAATATAATCCAATATGCTATAACATCTATTGAATCCCTGGTCAGCAACTGAAATCAGCACACTGATTAAGTATTCTGTTAAGTCTTACAAAATTTATGAGGCTCAAATGAGGAAAGTGCATAGTGTACCCAGTGGCATAATATGAAATTTTGCAAAGGCGACAGTCTTAAAGACACACATCAAATTTTACTTTACTATTACCACTTACATTAGTGTAAGTTATTATACTGTGACTTACGCTTCAGCTTCAAAATAATACACACATTTTTATGTTTAACCCCTTCTACCACTGTAATGTACCCATACATCACAGTGATTGAGGGAATGTATGGAGCAGGCTGCAGCAGTGATCCTGCTCCATAAGCAGAGAGTGTGGGCTATATCATACATCAGGCACCTGGCTGAAATGATGAGGAATGGAGGTTCCGACAAAACCTGTCATCTAACCCCTCAGGTGCAGCAATCAATACCGATCGCAGGTAATGTGAGGTAAGGCAGAGAAATGCGGTTCCCTCTGTCTTCTGATCGGAGCCTCCTCAATAAAATCATGGGACTCTGATTGGTTACCATGGCAGCCTGGACACCGCTGAAGCCTTTAAAGCCTACCATGGTAAGTTCCCTGCTGCTCTGTGCATGAGGCACAGCGCAGCAGGGACAGTGTAAAAATCCTATTTGCCCTAATATATCTTTATTAGGCTGAACAGGACAAGGAATCAAAAGATCTCATGTTCTAGCCCCCTAAGGAAGCTAAGAGTTGTTAAATAAAAAGTAAAAAAAATAAAAAAAAATTAAAAGTTTAAATCCCCCCTCTTTCCCAATTTTATAGATAAATATCTTAACAATAAATAAAAAAAACATAGATATTGCCACATCTAAAAAGGTCTGAACTATTAAAATATTTTTGCAAATTCCTGTGCGGTGAACTTCATAACAGAAAAAATTACCACACGATTCAGCATTTTTTTGTCACCTTTCCACCCCCAAAAAATTGTATAACAGTGATCAAAAAGTGGTATGTACCCAAAAATGGTACAAAAAACCCCCCTACAGTTTGTCCTACAAAAAAACAAGCATTCCTATAGCTCAATAGATGGAAATATAAAAAAAGTTATGCCTATCAGAAAATGAGATACAAACTTTTATTTTTTAGTAGTAAAACAAAAAAAACTATACAAGTTTGGTATCGCTGTATTCATTTTAAGCCACAGAACAAGGATGTCATTAGCACACAGTGAACACTGTGATGACAAACCCCCAATAACCTTGGTGGAATTGTGTTTTTAATTTTCAATTTAACCCCACAAGAGTTTTTTCCTATTTTCCAATAACAGACATGGTAAATTAAATGGTGCCCTTAAAAATACAACTTATCCAGTGACGTAGCTAGAAATGACTTGGCCCCACATCAAATTTTTTTGCAACCACTTCCTTTCATGCCACCCCCATTCCTGTGGCTAGTAAAGATTGCTCTCTCAGACCAGGCCCGGCAGCTGTTCCATCCGTTTTCTACACTGTCTATACTGTCACTGTATATAATTTAATTGTGTAATACTGTTGAGGGGGCCCAGACAAAATCTTTTAGTCCTCCTCCTCCTGGATGGGCCGCTTCTGGGTCAGGGCCCCAAAGCAACCGCTTTCCCTGCTTCCCCTATAGCTACGCCCCTGAACTTATCCATGGCTATATGGCTAATGGAAGATTAGCTAACGGAGGAAAAAACTAACAATTTAATACCAAAAATGGGCCAGGTTCTAAAATTATGCTAAACAACACTGTGATATAACTGGTAGTTAGAGAAAAAATGACATCTGGTCCTTATTTGTATAATAACTATCAAACTAAACAGCATTATGAACCTTAAAGGGGATCTGTCACATTTCCTGAGTGTTGATCACGAATATTCTAATTTCGAATTTTTATCGCGAATATAGGTACTTCTAAAATTCGCGAATATTTCGAATATAGTTATATATATTCGTAATTTCGAATATTCAAAAAAAATTCCCTTTTTTTTTTATTCGATTTTTTTTTTTTATCAGTACACATCATCCCTCCCTGCTTCTAGCTTGTTGGCCAATAAGAAGGCTACAATCTACTTGACTTTAGGAGTAGTAGTGTTTGCGAATTTTGCTCTATATTCGTTTTTTTTGAATATTTGCTATATTGCTATATATTCTTGTTTTAGAATATTCCGAATATTCGAAAAAAACGAAGTTATAGCAATATAGCAAATATTCTAAAAAAACGAATATAGAGCAATTTAGCTAATATAGTGCTATAATCTTTTTTTTTTATAGTTGTAATTTTTTTCCAATCTGAACTTCAGATGAGAAAAAAATTACAACTATTAGACAAAGAACATTATAGCACTATATTAGCTAAATTGCTCTATATTCGTTTTTTTAGAATATTCGCTATATTGCTATATATTCTTGTTTTAGTATATTACAAATATTTGAAAAAACGAAGTTATAGCAATATAGCGAATATTCGAAAAAAAAGGAATACAGAGCAATTTAGCTAATATAGTGCTATAATCTTCTTTGTCTAATAGTTGTAATTTTTTTCTCATCTGAAGTCCAGATTGGAAAAAAATTACAACTATAAAAAAAACATTATAGCACTATATTAGCTATATTGCTCTATATTCGTTTTTTCGAATATTTGCTATATTGCTATACATTCTTGTTTTAGAATATTACGAATATAAACTAAGTTTTAGCAATATAGTGAATATTCGAAAAAAAATCGAATATAGAGCAATTTAGCTAATATAGTGCTATAATCTTTGTCTAATAGTTGTAAGATGAAAAATTCGCAATAAAAATTCGAATCCGAAAATACGAATTACGAAAATTCGCATATTACACAATCATTACCTTGCCGATTTTTCAAGTAAAAAAATATCGTAGAATATTGCGAATATTAGAATTTGCGAATATTCGATGAATATTCTACAAAATATTCACAAAATATTGCGAATTCGAATATGACCCCTGCCGCTCATCAATACCCCTGACATGTCTAAAACTACCTGTTTTGCCAATGTAATAACAATTTTGGATCATCTATTCTTATTACTCTATGTTGTGCTATTTTTCTGTTATTCCTACTAGAAGTTTACAAATAAATTGCCAACAGTCTGCAATAAAGGTCCAACTAGGTGTTTTACAGTTGAGGCTGTGTCCCTGCTCAGTCTGACGATGAAAGGACTGATTGGATAGTGTCAGATTGCCAGGACACCCCCCCAACTGGTAACAGCCATCTGAACCTTTATTGCAGACTACTGGTGTGTTGCTATTGCATAGTACCGTGTTAGCCTGCAAAAACAATGCCTTTATAGGCTAACCAGAAAGAAACATATTGCAAGCTTTCAGAGAACAAAGGCTCCTTCTTCATGCAGGATTACAAATGAAAGACTCAGAAATAGGCACAACACTTATAGGATGTTACAGAAAAAGATGTAAATGGGGGAAGCATAATTAAGATAAATCTGATCAACAAATGGACATGGTCAGCGCAAACAATGTAGATTAGGGATTGGGAGTGGAACTAAGGGAGGTGTGAATCTTGTCTAAATAGTGGGTCGCAAATCCAGGGGTGAGGTTTAGTCCATCAATTAATGATTGGAATGTAGTCATCATTTTAAATTCCTAAGTTTTTCTGTCTCTATTATTCTTAAAGTTCCCTTTGAGAATTAAAACCTTTAAGTCATTCATGGAGTGTCCTGGTCCAGAGAAATGGATTTCTACTGTTGTATCTGCTTTGTGGTTTATCATAAATCTGTGCAGGCTCATTCTGGATCGCAGTTTCTGTACAGTCTTCTCAATATAAATTCCTCCATTAGGACACCTAGTACAGAGTATCATGTACACCACATTGGAGGATTCACATAATAAGTTGTCCGTGATCTTATAGGACTGTTGGCTGTTGGGTATACCGACTGTAATGGTGGATAAGACATGTGTGCAGGTCTTGCATTTTTTGTGGTGGCATGGAAAAGTGCAGTTTGTGATGGTGGTGAGAGGGCACTCCTGACAAGGAATTTCCTTCAGTTTGATGGTTGTTTGTATGCCAAAAGAGGTAACTCCGGAAATATTTCTTTTAGTCGTTTGTCTTTGTTGAATATGGGTTGGAGGTCTGCTGCAATTTTCTTTAGGATGTTCATTTGGGGGTTGTACATGACCACTAAAGGCACCTTGTTGGTGACCTCCTTTTGTCTGTAATCCAGGAGGCTGTTTCTTGGAATCCTCATGGCTCTATGTATTTGTTCTTCTGTGATCAGGGGATGATATCCCTATTGTACGAATGCATTCCTTAGTGACAGCAGATTTTGTTTTCTGTCCTCATCGTCTGAACAAATAAGGATATATAAGAGGGCCTGGCTGTAAATGATGGACTTTTTAATGTGTTTTGGATGAAAGCTGTCCTATCTAAGATATGCTGGATGGCCTGTGGGTAGAGTTGAGCGAACACCTGGATGTTCGGGTTCGAGAAGTTCGGCCGAACATCCCGGAAATGTTCGGGTTCGGGATCCGAACCCGATCCGAACTTCGTCCCGAACCCGAACCCCATTGAAGTCAATGGGGACCCGAACTTTTCGGCACTAAAAAGGCTGTAAAACAGCCCAGGAAAGAGCTAGAGGGCTGCAAAAGGCAGCAACATGTAGGTAAATCCCCTGCAAACAAATGTGGATAGGGAAATGAATTAAAATAAAAATTAAATAAATAAAAATTAACCAAAATCAATTGGAGAGAGGTTCCATAGCAGAGAATCTGGCTTCCCGTCACCCACCACTGGAACAGTCCATTCTCAGATATTTAGGCCCCGGCACCCAGGCAGAGGAGAGAGGTCCCGTAACAGAAAATCTGTCTTCATGTCAGCAGAGAATTAGTCTGCATGTCATAGCAGAGAATGAGGCTTCACGTCAGCCACCACTGCAACAGTCCATTGGCATATATTTAGGCCCAGCACCCAGGCAGAGGAGGGAGGTCCCGTAACAGAGAATCTGTCTTCATGTCAGCAGAGAATTAGTCTGCATGTCATAGCAGAGAATGAGGCTTCACGTCAGCCACCACTGCAACAGTCCATTGGCATATATTTAGGCCCAGCACACACACAGGCAGAGGAGAGAGGTCCCGTAACAGAGAATCTGGCTTCATGTCAGCAGAGAATCAGTCTGCATGTCATAGCAGAGAATGAGGCTTCACGTCAGCCACCACTGCAACAGTCCATTGGCATATATTTAGGCCCAGCACACACACAGGCAGAGGAGAGAGGTCCCGTAACAGAGAATCTGGCTTCATGTCAGCAGAGAATCAGTCTGCATGTCATAGCAGAGAATGAGGCTTCACGTCAGCCACCACTGCAACAGTCCATTGGCATATATTTAGGCCCAGCACCCAGGCAGAGGAGGGAGGTCCCGTAACAGAGAATCTGTCTTCATGTCAGCAGAGAATTAGTCTGCATGTCATAGCAGAGAATGAGGCTTCACGTCAGCCACCACTGCAACAGTCCATTGGCATATATTTAGGCCCAGCACACACACAGGCAGAGGAGAGAGGTCCCGTAACAGAGAATCTGGCTTCATGTCAGCAGAGAATCAGTCTGCATGTCATAGCAGAGAATGAGGCTTCACGTCAGCCACCACTGCAACAGTCCATTGGCATATATTTAGGCCCAGCACACACACAGGCAGAGGAGAGAGGTCCCGTAACAGAGAATCTGGCTTCATGTCAGCAGAGAATCAGTCTGCATGTCATAGCAGAGAATGAGGCTTCACGTCAGCCACCACTGCAACAGTCCATTGGCATATATTTAGGCCCAGCACCCAGGCAGAGGAGGGAGGTCCCGTAACAGAGAATCTGTCTTCATGTCAGCAGAGAATTAGTCTGCATGTCATAGCAGAGAATGAGGCTTCACGTCAGCCACCACTGCAACAGTCCATTGGCATATATTTAGGCCCAGCACCCAGGCAGAGGAGGGAGGTCCCGTAACAGAGAATCTGTCTTCATGTCAGCAGAGAATTAGTCTGCATGTCATAGCAGAGAATGAGGCTTCACGTCAGCCACCACTGGAACAGTCCATTCTCAGATATTTAGGCCCCGGCACCCAGGCAGAGGAGAGAGGTCCCGTAACAGAGAATCTGTCTTCATGTCAGCAGAGAATTAGTCTGCATGTCATAGCAGAGAATGAGGCTTCACGTCAGCCACCACTGCAACAGTCCATTGGCATATATTTAGGCCCAGCACCCAGGCAGAGGAGAGAGGTCCCGTAACAGACAATCTGGCTTCATGTCAGCAGAGAATCAGTCTGCATGTCATAGCAGAGAATCAGGCTTCACGTCACCCACCACTGCAACAGTCCATTGTCATAAATTTAGGCCCAGCACTAGTGTTGAGCGGCATGTCCCATATTCGAATTCGCGAAATTTTGTGAATATTCGAAAGAATATTCGTAAAATATTCGCGATTATTCAAATTCGTTATTATTTCGCATATGCGATAATTCGAATTATCGCATAATACATATGCTATGCAAAATTCACATGTGCGCTAATGAAATCGCCTTACGAAGATTCGCAACTCAATTCAATCACTAATGTATGAATGCAATGCCCTTTGCCTCTGTTCTGGGACAAGTGTAGATATTCGCATGTGCGCTAATAAAATCGCCTTACGAAGATTCGCACCTCAATCACTTTCTAGGGAATGTGAGACTTTTGGGAATCAATCGAGATACAGTGGGGGGTGATGACAGTAGTTGACAGAGTACAGATCAATGTAATCTGTAAGGTGGAAAGTAAAATAAAAAATACGAATATTCGTAAATCGACTTTTACGAAGTTCTACGTATTCGCGAATATGGTGCTATACTATATGAATGCACAGGCCTTTGCCTCTCTGTTCTGGGGACAAGTGTAGATATTTGCATTTGCGTTAATAAAATCGCCTTACGAAGATTCGCAGCTCAATTCAATCACTAATGTATGAATGCAAAGCCCTTTGCCTCTGTTCTGGGACAAGTGTAGATATTCGCATGTGCGCTAATAAAATCGCCTTACGAAGATTCGCAACTCAATTCACTAATGTATGAATGCAAAGCCCTTTGCCTCTGTTCTGGGACGTGCCGATATTCGCATGTGCGCTAATAAAATCGCCTTACGAAGATTCGCGCCTCAATCACTTTCTAGGCAATGTGAGTAAGATCTGAGCTGTTGGACCTTTGGGAAACAATCAATTATATGTGTACTGTAATTTTGTGGGGGGGGGGGGGGAAACAAAAAACGAATATTCGTTTTTACGAATATATAGCACTATATTCGAAATATTCGCGAAATCGCGAAGTTGCGATATTCGCGAAAAAAATTTGCTTTTCGAATATTCGCGCTCAACACTACCCAGCACCCAGGCAGAGGAGAGAGGTCCCGTAACAGAGAATCTGGCTTCATGTCAGCAGAGAATCAGTCTTCATATCATAGCAGAGAATCAGGCTTCACGTCACCCACCACTGTAAGAGTCAATTTTCATAAATTTAGGCCCAGAACCCAGGCAGAGGAGAAAGGTCCCGTAACAGACAATCTGGCTTCATGTCAGCAGAGAATCAGTCTTCATATCATAGCAGAGAATCAGGCTTCACGTCACCCACCACTGCAACAGTCAATTTTCATAAATTTAGGCCCAGAACCCAGGCAGAGGAGAAAGGTCCCGTAACAGACAATCTGGCTTCATGTCAGCAGAGAATCAGTCTTCATATCATAGCAGAGAATCAGGCTTCACGTCACCCACCACTGCAACAGTCAATTGTCATAAATTTAGGCCCAGCACCCAGGCAGAGGAGAGAGCTCCCGTAACAGAGGATCTGGCTTCATGTCAGCAGAGAATCAGTCTGCATGTCATAGCAGAGAATGAGGCTTCACGTCACCCACCACTGCAACAGTCCATTGGCATATATTTAGGCCTAGCACACAGGCAGAGGAGAGGTTCATTCAACTTTGGGTAGCCTCGCAATATAATGGTAAAATGAAAATAAAAATAGGATTGAATGAGGAAGTGCCCTGGAGTCCAATAATATATGGTTATGGGGAGGTAGTTAATGTCTAATCTGGACAAGGGACGGACAGGTCCTGTGGGATCCATGCCTGGTTCATTTTTATGAACGTCAGCTTGTCCACATTGGCTGTAGACAGGCGGCTGCGTTTGTCTGTAATGACGCCCCCTGCCGTGCTGAATACACGTTCAGACAAAACGCTGGCTGCCGGGCAGGCCAGCACCTCCAAGGCATAAAAGGCTAGCTCTGGCCACGTGGACAATTTAGAGACCCAGAAGTTGAATGGGGCCGAACCATCAGTCAGTACGTGGAGGGGTGTGCACACGTACTGTTCCACCATGTTAGTGAAATGTTGCCTCCTGCTAACACGTTGCGTATCAGGTGGTGGTGCAGTTAGCTGTGGCGTGTTGACAAAAGTTTTCCACATCTCTGCCATGCTAACCCTGCCCTCAGAGGAGCTGGCCGTGACACAGCTGCCTTGGCGACCTCTTGCTCCTCCTCTGCCTTGGCCTTGGGCTTCCACTTGTTCCCCTGTGACATTTGGGAATGCTCTCAGTAGCGTGTCTACCAACGTGCGCTTGTACTCGCGCATCTTCCTATCACGCTCCAGTGCAGGAAGTAAGGTGGGCACATTGTCTTTGTAGCGTGGATCCAGCAGGGTGGCAACCCAGTAGTCCGCACAGGTTAAAATGTGGGCAACTCTGCTGTCGTTGCGCAGGCACTGCAGCATGTAGTCGCTCATGTGTGCCAGGCTGCCCAGGGATAAGGACAAGCTGTCCTCTGTGGGAGGCGTATCGTCATCGTCCTGCCTTTCCCCCCAGCCACGCACCAGTGATGGACCCGAGCTGCGTTGGGTGCCACCCCGCTGTGACCATGCTTCATCCTCATCCTCCTCCACCTCCTCCTCATCCTCGTCCTCCTCGTCCTCCAGTAGTGGGCCCTGGCTGGCCACATTTGTACCTGGCCTCTGCTGTTGCCAAAAACCTCCCTCTGAGTCACTTCGAAGAGACTGGCCTGAAAGTGCTAAAAATGACCCCTCTTCCTCCTCCTCCTCCTCCTCCTCCTGGGCCACCTCCTCTTCCATCATCGCCCTAAGTGTTTTCTCAAGGAGACATAGAAGTGGTATTGTAACGCTGATAACGGTGTCATCGCCACTGGCCATGTTGGTGGAGTACTCGAAACAGCGCAACAGGGCACACAGGTCTCGCATGGAGGCCCAGTCATTGGTGGTGAAGTGGTGCTGTTCTGTAGTGCGACTGACCCGTGCGTGCTGCAGCTGAAACTCCACTATGGCCTGCTGCTGCTCGCACAGTCTGTCCAGCATGTGCAAGGTGGAGTTCCACCTGGTGGGCACGTCGCATATGAGGCGGTGAGCGGGAAGGCCGAAGTTACGCTGTAGCGCAGACAGGCGAGCAGCAGCAGGATGTGAACGCCGGAAGCGCGAACAGACGGCCCGCACTTTATGCAGCAGCTCTGACATGTCGGGGTAGTTGTGAATGAACTTCTGCACCACCAAATTCAGCACATGCGCCAAGCAAGGGATGTGCGTCAAATTGGCTAGTCCCAGAGCTGCAACGAGATTTCGCCCATTATCACACACCACCAGGCCGGGCTTGAGGCTCACCGGCAGCAACCACTCGTCGGTCTGTTGTTCTATACCCCGCCACAACTCCTGTGCGGTGTGGGGCCTGTCCCCCAAACATATGAGTTTCAGAATGGCCTGCTGACGTTTACCCCGGGCTGTGCTGAAGTTGGTGGTGAAGGTGTGTGGCTGACTGGATGAGCAGGTGGAAGAAGAGGAGGAGGAAGCCGAGAAGGAGGAGGTGGCAACAGGAGGCAAAGAATGTTGCCCTGCGATCCTTGGCGGCGGAAGGACGTGCGCCAAACAGCTCTCCGCCTGGGGCCCAGCTGCCACTACATTTACCCAGTGTGCAGTTAGGGAGATATAGCGTCCCTGGCCGTGCTTACTGGTCCACGTATCTGTGGTTAGGTGGACCTTGCTACAGATGGCGTTGCGCAGTGCACACTTGATTTTATCGGATACTTGGTTGTGCAGGGAAGGCACGGCTCTCTTGGAGAAGTAGTGCCGGCTGGGAACAACATACTGTGGGACAGCAAGCGACATGAGCTGTTTGAAGCTGTCTGTGTCCACCAGCCTAAATGACAGCATTTCATAGGCCAGTAGTTTAGAAATGCTGGCATTCAGGGCCAGGGATCGAGGGTGGCTAGGTGGGAATTTACGCTTTCTATCAAATGTTTGTGAGATGGAGAGCTGAACGCTGGCGTGTGACATGGTTGAGACGCTTGGTGACGGAGGTGGTGGTGGTGGTGTTGGTGGTACATCCCCTGTTTGCTGGGCGGCAGGTGCCAACGTTCCTCCAGAGGCGGAGGAAGAGGCCGAGGCGGCAGCAGCAGAATAGGCCGAGGCGGCAGCAGCAGAAGAGGTAGCAGGGGGAGCCTGAGTGACTTCCTTGGTTTTAAGGTGTTTACTCCACTGCAGTTCATGCTTTGCATGCAGGTGCCTGGTCATGCAGGTTGTGCTCAGGTTCAGAACGTTAATGCCTCGCTTCAGGCTCTGATGGCACAGCGTGCAAACCACTCGGGTCTTGTCGTCAGCACATTGTTTGAAGAAGTGCCATGCCAGGGAACTCCTTGAAGCTGCCTTTGGGGTGCTCGGTCCCAGATGGCGGCGGTCAGTAGCAGGCGGAGTCTCTTGGCGGCGGGTGTTCTGCTTTTGCCCACTGCTCCCTCTTTTGCTACGCTGTTGGCTCGGTCTCACCACTGCCTCTTCCTCCGAACTGTGAAAGTCAGTGGCACGACCTTCATTCCATGTGGGGTCTAGGACCTCATCGTCCCCTGCATCGTCTTCCACCCAGTCTTGATCCCTGACCTCCTGTTCAGTCTGCACACTGCAGAAAGACGCAGCAGTTGGCACCTGTGTTTCGTCATCATCAGAGACATGCTGAGGTGGTATTCCCATGTCCTCATCATCAGGAAACATAAGTGGTTGTGCGTCAGTGCATTCTATGTCTTTCACCGCTGGGGAAGGGCTAGGTGGATGCCCTTGGGAAACCCTGCCAGCGGAGTCTTCAAACAGCATAAGAGACTGCTGCATAACTTGAGGCTGAGACAGTTTCCCTGGTATGCATGGGGGTGATGTGACAGACTGATGGGGTTGGTTTTCAGGCGCCATCTGTGCGCTTTCTGCAGAAGACTGGGTGGGAGATAATGTGAACGTGCTGGATCCACTGTCGGCCACCCAATTGACTAATGCCTGTACCTGCTCAGGCCTTACCATCCTTAGAACGGCATTGGGCCCCACCATATATCGCTGTAAATTCTGGCGGCTACTGGGACCTGAGGTAGTTGGTACACTAGGACGTGTGGATGTGGCAGAACGGCCACGTCCTCTCCCAGCACCAGAGGGTCCACTAACACCACCACGACCATGTCCACGTCCGCGTCCCTTACTAGATGTTTTTCTCATTGTTATGGTTCACCACAACAACAAATATATTATTTGGCCCAATGTATTGTATTCAAATTCAGCGGGATATAAATTTGAGGCCTAGTATTTAGGCGCTGGGTGACCGGTATGGATTTAGTGACAGAATTAGACTTGGAAATGCACAGAAGCGTGTGTGTGTGAAGTTATTCTGAATGACCCAATGTGCACCTTGAATATTATATACCCTTTTAGGGATAGATTTCAAATAGCTCTGATATAGCAGAAACCACTAAATTATGAAATTGCTAAATTGGGAATTGTACTTCAACCCAGAACAAAAAATGTGCTTTGACGGACACTAAATATCTTGCCCAGCAACAACAGTACAACGGTGGGTAACGAGAGATTTAGAGGGAATTAAATTTGAGGCCTAGTATTTAGGCGCTGGGTCACCGGTATGGATTTAGTGACAGAATTAGACTTGGAAATACACAGTAGCGGGTGTGTGTGAAGTTATTCTGAATGACCCTATGTGCACCTTCAATATTATATACCCTTTTAGGGATAGATTTCAAATAGCTCTGATATAGCAGAAACCACTAAATTATGAAATTGCTAAATTGGGAATTGTACTTCAACCCAGAACAAAAAATGTGCTTTGACGGACACTAAATATCTTGCCCAGCAACAACAGTACAGCGGTGGGTAACGAGAGATTTAGAGGGAATTAAATTTGAGGCCTAGTATTTAGGCGCTGGGTCACCGGTATGGATTTAGTGACAGAATTAGACTTGGAAATACACAGTAGCGGGTGTGTGTGAAGTTATTCTGAATGACCCTATGTGCACCTTCAATATTATATACCCTTTTTGGGATAGATTTCAAATAGCTCTGATATAGCAGGAACCACTAAATTATGAAATTGCTAAATTGGGAATTGTACTTCAACCCAGAACAAAAAATGTGCTTTGACGGGCACTAAATAACTTTCCCAGCTACAACAGGACAACGGTAACGAGAGATTTAGAGGGATTTAAATTTGAGGCCTAGTATTTAGGCGCTGGGTGACAGGTATGGGTTTAGTGACAGAATTAGACTTGGAAATACACAGTAGCGGGTGTGTGTGAAGTTATTCTGAATGACCCTATGTGCACCTTCAATATTATATACCCTTTTTGGGATAGATTTCAAATAGCTCTGATATAGCAGAAACCACTAAATTATGAAATTGCTAAATTGGGAATTGTACTTCAACCCAGAACAAAAAATGTGCTTTGACGGACACTAAATATCTTGCCCAGCAACAACAGTACAGCGGTGGGTAACGAGAGATTTAGAGGGAATTAAATTTGAGGCCTAGTATTTAGGCGCTGGGTCACCGGTATGGATTTAGTGACAGAATTAGACTTGGAAATACACAGTAGCGGGTGTGTGTGAAGTTACTCTGAATGACCCTATGTGCACCTTCAATATTATATACCCTTTTTGGGATAGATTTCAAAGAGCTCTGATATAGCAGGAACCACTAAATTATGAAATTGCTAAATTGGGAATTGTATTTCAACCCAGAACAAGAAATGTGCTTGAACGGACACTAAATAACTCGCCCAGCTACAGCACTAGGGACAGATTTAGCTGGATATAAATTTGAGGCCTAGTATTTAGGCGCTGGGTGACAGGTATGGGTTTAGTGACAGAATTAGACTTGGAAATACACAGTAGCGGGTGTGTGTGAAGTTATTCTGAATGACCCTATGTGCACCTTCAATATTATATACCCTTTTAGGGATAGATTTCAAATAGCTCTGATATAGCAGAAACCACTAAATTATGAAATTGCTAAATTGGGAATTGTACTTCAACCCAGAACAAAAAATGTGCTTTGACGGACACTAAATATCTTGCCCAGCAACAACAGTACAGCGGTGGGTAACGAGAGATTTAGAGGGAATTAAATTTGAGGCCTAGTATTTAGGCGCTGGGTCACCGGTATGGATTTAGTGACAGAATTAGACTTGGAAATACACAGTAGCGGGTGTGTGTGAAGTTATTCTGAATGACCCTATGTGCACCTTCAATATTATATACCCTTTTTGGGATAGATTTCAAATAGCTCTGATATAGCAGGAACCACTAAATTATGAAATTGCTAAATTGGGAATTGTACTTCAACCCAGAACAAAAAATGTGCTTTGACGGGCACTAAATAACTTTCCCAGCTACAACAGGACAACGGTAACGAGAGATTTAGAGGGATTTAAATTTGAGGCCTAGTATTTAGGCGCTGGGTGACAGGTATGGGTTTAGTGACAGAATTAGACTTGGAAATACACAGTAGCGGGTGTGTGTGAAGTTATTCTGAATGACCCTATGTGCACCTTCAATATTATATACCCTTTTTGGGATAGATTTCAAATAGCTCTGATATAGCAGAAACCACTAAATTATGAAATTGCTAAATTGGGAATTGTACTTCAACCCAGAACAAAAAATGTGCTTTGACGGACACTAAATATCTTGCCCAGCAACAACAGTACAGCGGTGGGTAACGAGAGATTTAGAGGGAATTAAATTTGAGGCCTAGTATTTAGGCGCTGGGTCACCGGTATGGATTTAGTGACAGAATTAGACTTGGAAATACACAGTAGCGGGTGTGTGTGAAGTTACTCTGAATGACCCTATGTGCACCTTCAATATTATATACCCTTTTTGGGATAGATTTCAAAGAGCTCTGATATAGCAGGAACCACTAAATTATGAAATTGCTAAATTGGGAATTGTATTTCAACCCAGAACAAGAAATGTGCTTGAACGGACACTAAATAACTCGCCCAGCTACAGCACTAGGGACAGATTTAGCTGGATATAAATTTGAGGCCTAGTATTTAGGCGCTGGGTGACCGGTATGGATTTAGTGACAGAATTAGACTGGGATATGGCCAAAAAATGAACAGACTATTGCTGGTTAAATGCACTTGGTGTGACAGCTTCACCCTGATGTAGGCTTTAGCCAAAAAACAACCACACCATTGAGGGTTAAATGCACTTGGTGACAGGCGCAGCTTGCCCCTGATTTTGTATATGGCCAAAAAATGAACAGACTATTGCTGGTTAAATGCACTTGGTGTGACAGCTTCACCCTGATGTAGGCTTTAGCCAAAAAACAACCACACCATTGAGGGTTAAATGCACTTGGTGACAGGCGCAGCTTGCCCCTGATTTTGTATATGGCCAAAAAATGAACAGACTATTGCTGGTTAAATGCACTTGGTGTGACAGCTTCACCCTGATGTAGGCTTTAGCCAAAAAACAACCACACCATTGAGGGTTAAATGCACTTGGTGACAGGCGCAGCTTGCCCCTGATTTTGTATATGGCCAAAAAATGAACAGACTATTGCTGGTTAAATGCACTTGGTGTCACAGCTTCACCCTGATGTAGGCTTTAGCCAAAAAACAACCACACCATTGAGGGTTAAATGCACTTGGTCGCAGCTTGTGCTGGCGCACCACAAGACACAAAATGGCCGCCGATCACCCCAGAAAAATGAGACTGACAAACGGTCTGTGCAGCCTAAAAACAGTGAGCAATTGAGGATCAGCAGCTCAATGATCCACAGCTGCAGATCGATCAGTTAATCAAGTCCTTTGGAGGAGTTAATCTGCCTAATCTCGCCCTACTGTCGCAGCCGCAACCTCTCCCTACGCTAATCAGAGCAGAGTGACGGGCGGCGCTATGTGACTCCAGCTTAAATAGAGGCTGGGTCACATGGTGCTCTGGCCAATCACAGCCATGCCAATAGTAGGCATGGCTGTGATGGCCTCTTGGGGCAAGTAGTATGACGCTTGTTGATTGGCTGCTTTGCAGCCTTTCAAAAAGCGCCAAGAAAGCGTCACAAAAGCGCGAAGAAAGCGACGAACACCGAACCCGAACCCGGACTTTTACGAAAATGTCCGGGTTCGGGTCCGTGTCACGGACACCCCAAAATTCGGTACGAACCCGAACTATACAGTTCGGGTTCGCTCATCCCTACCTGTGGGTTTATGATAGATATATGTTTGGATGGTATTGTTCCTTATGTATACGGTAGGGATTAATTGAGAGTGAGCCTGAACAAAAATATGATTATCAAACCAGCGGATAAAGGTGGTGAGGTAGTGATTATGAACACATCGGATTATGTTCAAGAGGCACACAGTCAACTCTCAAACAAAAGATACTAAACACTGCTTAAGGAAGACCCCACCAGAAAGTTTACAGAAGAACTTATACAAATTATAAAGAACTTCAACTGTGAATCACCCACTCTACTGGACCTTATACTGGATAATCCTAAAATGGGGACCTTTTACATACTACTGAAAATACATATAGAGGGGATTCCTGGCAGACCAATAATTTCAGGTATGGGGACCCTAACTGAAGGTATATTAGGCTGGGTAGAGAATATTCTGAAACCCTTGGTCAAAAGGACACCCAGTTTTATCTAGGACACCAAAGACATTCTGTGCAAGCTGTCAGCCATTGAACCATTACCAGAAGACACAAGATTGGTGACTATGGATGTAGAGCCCCTGTACTCTAATATCCCTCATAAGGATGGCATAGATGCATGTGAGTACTTCCTGCAAAAAAATAATTTTGCCACGGAACCGGCCCTGCAACTGATCGGGTGTTTTCTTCAACACACTTTTCCTTTGGGAAATTCCTATACCTACAGCGTATGGGTAGCACCATGGGTAGTAGAATGTCACCACAGTTTGCAAACCTGTCTATGGCCAAACTAGAGGAGGATCTTATGTCGACCTGCACCACCAAACCTCTGGCATACTTTCGGTATATTGATGACCTACTGCTAATCTGGTCTAGCTCGGAAGAGGAACTACTGACATTTCATAAAAAATTCAACAGGTTTCACCCAACCATCAGGCTCAGAACTATTTGGATGTGGTATAAACCATAACCATAAACCCACATAAATCCCTCAGGATCTGGGATTCCAAACAAGCAATTTGCTCACATTTTGAACAAAAATATACACCTTTAAACAGCTGTTTCAGGACTGCATATATTTGACAAGATGTGCACTGGACTGCCTTGTAAATAATGGAACACATACTAATAGGGATTACACAAGAAAAGGGACAAAGGGGAAAAAAATACAATACAATAAAAAAAGCAACTGACTTAATGTGGTCCCCTCCTAAAGCCCCTGAATCTAAAGTCACTTATCTTAAGTTACACACTTAAAACAAACACATGAAATGAAACATCTGAACGCTCACAAGCTTGCATTTTTAGTCTGCTTATGTAGATGCTACTCCGAGACAACTTCAAACCAGACTGCAGTTTTTTCCCCCTCTGGATTCAAAGGAAATTCCTCTGAAATGTGTAACAACTCTAACATATGAACAGGGAACAGTGCTGTTATCTACTACAAAAATTCAATACTTTATTACCAACAGCTGAAGGGCGTTGAAACTTCCCAGGGAAATCTGGACGATAAAAAACCCAATGATAATAAAACACCCCAATTGATCTAGCAAAATACTGTATGTCGATCTAGTTGTTCAAGTCCATTGAGGAAAAAAAGGGGAGGGGATAGGATTCATGTGAGAGCAGCAAGACATAAAAATAAAAATGCTCACCCCCAGGCAGTTTTATAATCTTGTATGGACAGATTTTTAAAAGTGGAATTCTTTGGACCCCATGGCATTCCCTTTCCTTCCCTTCCTCTTATCTCTTTCCACTCTCCCCCTCGTCAGTGTTTTAGAGGAGAGAGTGTTTACAAGAGGTTCTTATTTTATAAGCCTGTCCTTGGCGGGAATCAGCCTTTTTCTGGCATTACCGAGAAACGTCTTGGTCCTCTAGGTAATGGCTGACAAAAGCCACCTGATCACAGCCTTGTGATTCCATGTGCAGGCCAATTTGGCATTCCTGTCTCGCTTGATGATGGGGATTGGGGAGTTGCTTGGGTCGGCATTAGAATCGCAGCTTATTTCCGCTCCTGTGTATGGTCGGCAGTCAGTGCAGTGATTCTGCTTTCCTGTACACTTGAGTCCTAGCCCTCCCTTCCGGCTCTGGCACTGCTCATGGGTATATACAGCATAGGGGCAGTATGGCAGCTTGTTCTGCTGCTGCCTCACTGCTTCCGGCCTCACTTAAGGTGGATGGTCCATTAGCCCCCTCTACATTAGTGCTCCCTCTGATTCTGCTATTCGTAAGCCTTACCAGGACTGCAAGCGGTCACATTCTAGATTTTCTTCCAGGGACCGAGAAAGATGCAGTCAGCATAGGGAATCCCAGCATCGGTGGCATGGTTTTCCCCACTGCTCCAAATCCTCTAGGCGTAGTAAGTGATTTGGGTAGTCCCACTCCTCCTGCTGGCATTCTCCATCTTCATCTGAGGCAAGCACCTCCAGTTCAGCAAGGTGGCGTTTGGTATGTCAACTTGTCCGTTGTGTTACAAGGTCTCGGCCTGCGCGGCTCCTGCGCTGGAGCCTGTGTTTTCTCATGATGTTCCTTCCTCTTCGTCTGGAACTGGTGAGTTTGACCTCACGAGGTCCTGGAGGGGTAGGTCGGGTAAAGGTCTAGTGTACACCATTAAGGTCCTGTTAGTTCAGTTTAGATCGGACATCATTCCGGTTTTATTTTTGGTTTCTTTATCTCTTCTCATTATTTCTTTATTTAGGATCCCTGTGTTTGTTGTCTAATCTGAAATCCATGTGGGACCATCCAGACATGTTGAGGAACAAGTTTGATAAAGAGGTGAACCATAGTAGGATGATGGGCCCCTTTTCCTCCTTACCTTTTAAGAACGTATGGCTCTTCCCCTTAGGGGTGGTTCTAAAGAAGGAATCTGGGAAACATCAGTTGATGTATCACTTGTCCTACCCTAAAGGCTCATTGGTAAATGATGGTATTACAGGATGCTTTGCAGTTATACGTATCTTTTGATAGGCCGGTGGGGTTGGTTAGAGAGGCTGGCACAGATCCTTTGCTGGCTAAGTCTGACCTTGAGTCAGCGTTTTGATTTCTCCCAGTTCATTCAGACTGTTGGGTTGTCAGGTCGATGGTTATATTTGTTTACCGATGGGTTGTTCAATTTCTTGTCACTTCTTTGAGATGTTTAGTACCTTCCTCGATTGGGTGGTGCATTTTGATATGGGTGCGTGATCAGTAATCCACTATTTAGATTACTTCTTTTTTTTTTTTCATGGGTTAGTTCCTTTCAGTGTTACTTTTTCTTGGATTACTTTCAGTACTATGCTTTCCAATCAGATGCGTTTGGTGGTTACAGCATCCCATTTGTTATACTTAGAGCGGGAGAGTGTTTCTGCACTGGTTGCTCAGCAGTGGTTGTTAGGCATCAGTTTTTATTTTCAGCTGCATGAATGGCGAGATATTACCAAACATTTTGCAATTCATCAGTCTTTTTTGGGGCTTGAAAAAGGAGCACATTTGGAACAAATATAGGCACCCTTTTTTGCATTCTTTCTTAGAGCAGTTGTTTTGGTAAGGGTATGTGGGTCCTACTAGGACATGGAGAGACAGCTTGCCCTCTAAAGTGGGTATCTCAGTTTATGGCATTGTTAGGCCAGGATGACCATACTTGTTGCAAGTGCAAGGTTCACCGTTGACGCATTTTCAGTTTCACTCTGTTTTTCGACATTTTGTTGTTCACTTGGGATTTTCACCCAGTGATTATGGAATGGATTCTTAATATATCAGTGCAGCAACTGAGTTGTCTAGGACAGTGTCTTTCTAATGATGAGGTCCAGAGGATTAGGCGTGGGGGTTCCGGCTATTTCCAAGGTTACGCTGCACAAGCTGCTAACTTGTTTGTTTACTGTTCTAGATTCCTGTTTAGCCATTGTCTGTTTCTGGGGCCACTCTTCCATATTTTGGGCAGCTCAGCAAGCAGAATGTTGCTGTAGTTTAGTTTTTCAGCACACCTAAGTCCAGTGGCGAGGTATCCATGGCCTATGGTGAATTTCAATTTCTTGTCTGAGGTGGTAGAGATCAGTAAGATTGTCTGGTCACTGATTCTGATTCTGCCCGCGATTGTGATGCGATTGAAAAAGCCCATAGGATGGTGAACGCTAGAATTTCCAGTTTTGTGTGCTGTCATGTGACATGGTCAGCTGGAGGGGGATAGCAGGGTTTTGATGAGGCCTGATAGAATACACCTAAACGATATCGACCTTGACATTTTTTAATCAGGATTGCAAGACGAGATGGATAAAGCGGTATTTTTGTTGGATGGGGATCGGAGCACAGCTTAGGAGTCAACTGGCTTCTCCTTGGTAGTTAGGTGTTTGGAGTTAATGGATGGACTTGCCCACCGGGAGCCTGGTGGTTAGCAAACCTTTTTTTGGGGAGATATATATTTTATGTTAAGATATGCGTGATGGTGTTTATCAGTATGAAAATAAAGCTGTGACCTACCTTGGTCCAACAAAAGGATGGTGTCTGTGTCTTTATTACACCGTTCCTTTGTATATTCATTTTGGTTTAGTCTGGTTTTAATTCTTCTTTGTCCTTGGCTTCTGTTTTAGAGGCCGCTGTTTTCTGATTTCAAGTCACAGTTGGTGTTCAGGTTTGGAGATAATGGATGGAGCTAAGGGTGGACATACCATGGGTTGGCATACTACTTCAGGCATTTTTGGAGATATTGTTTATATGAAGATGTGCATAATGATGAAAATAAAGCTGTGACCGACCTGTGTCCAACAAAAGGATAACTGGGATCAGTGTATTTGTTTCAGGAGGAGAGGTAGGCATGGTGAGAAAATAGGTTTTTTGTTCTCACCATGGAATGCATTTACAAATATGCTACAGTAGGTACATATTACTCTAACAGGCATGTGTGACATAAGTATTAAGACACAGTCGACATATGTACTTGCTCATACATTTTGTTTAATAACTTTTCATGTTACTTTGCATGTGACTACTATGATTTATGGTGCTGTATGCTAATGCGTAATACCTTATATTCACATTAGCCCCTGTATCATTTCTGTAGACTCTGTCTTTTTTGCTTACACTAAACTAATGATACAAATTGCTATATGTTATAAAAGTGTACCACTGTTTCTTCAGTTTAGAAGTTTAAGAGCATAAAGTAAATAATTGCTAATCTCTTGTTATAATAATTTGTATTTGTAATACAATAAACAATTTCCTATTTAACCTAATTAGATAACAAATCAATAAAGCAAAGAGCATACAAGGTTTCACAACATTTTCTGTGTTGTCTTGGTTCTTTTAGCCTCATGGACAAAGAATATTATACAATTTTTTTTTTAAGGGGGGAATCCAGTCAAAATGGTCCTCTGACCTGTCATTGATATTTATGAGAATATCGCGCTAGTAAAGCTTGCAATCTGACTTTCTCTTTTTAAGTGCTGTGGTGGACCCAATACACGCTTAATATGGGTCCATATAAAATGGATGCTTAAATAAGTTGGCCACTTTCTAGCTACTTGTGATAAATGTGTAGGTAAGATGATTATATGGCACTTATTAATATAGCCTTAGTTGAAATTCTGCAACATTTTCCATATTTCATAAGGTATGTCCCATTGTTGGCCAAGTCCACACAGAGGTGTTGTCCATAAAATGGCTGCTCGTAGAGCATCATGTGACCAAGCAAATCACCTCCATGTGATGTCTCCTCCATTCAAATACACTGCACCTGCCAATTGCACTTCACAGCTGGGAGTTTAGAGCAGGTGTGGTATGTTTAAATGGAGGAGACTGAGTGATATGTCTGGTCACATGACCCTCCATCAGCTGCAATCGTATGGACAGGACCTGTATGCAGACAATGTAGAAGGCTTGTCTAACAAGAGGCCAAGATTTATGAAAAATAGCAAACAGCACAGAATTTCAATGACTCAACAGGCATATCTCATTAAATTAGAATAATATCAAAAAGTTAATTTATTTCGGTATTCCAATTAAAAAAGTGTGTGATCAATTTCAAGTATGTATTTCTTTTAATGTTGATGATTATGGTTTATAGCTAATGAAAACCCAAAAGTCAGTATCTAAGAAAATTAGAATATTGTAAAAAGGTTCGATATAGTAGACTCATGGTGTCACATTTTTATCAGATAATCAACACAAAACACATGCAAATGTTTCCTAAGTCTTTAAATTGTCCCTCAGTCAGTAGGCTACACTATCTTGGGGAAGGCTGCTGACTTGACAGGTGTCCAGAAGAAAGAAAGTGCACAAATAACAGGGATAACCGCAGCCATAAAAGGATTGTCAAGAAAAGGCCATTCTAGAATTTGAGAGCGATGCCACCACACAAGGATATATGCAGGACTTGGGCTGCAACTGTCAAATTCCTTGTGTCAATCCACTCATGACCCAGAGACATCAGAAGTGCCTTACCTGGGCTAAGGAGAAAAGGCACTGGACTGTTGCTCAGTGGCCCATAGTCCTGTTTTCAGATTAAAGTAAATGTTGTGTTTCATTTGGAAATCAAGGTCCCAGAGTCTGGAGGAAGAGTGGAGAGGCAGACAATTCACGTTGATTGAGGTCCAATGTGCAGTTTCCACATTCAGTGATGGTGTCGGGAGCCATGTCATCTGCTGGTGTTGGTCCATTGTGGTATATCAAGTCCAAAGTTAGTGTAGCCGTCTACCAGGAAATTTTAGAGCAATTCATGCTTCCCTCTACTGATAAGCTTTAGAGGAAGATGAGAGGCACCATACCCAACACTGCAGACAAGCTTAAGACTGCTATCAAAACAACATGAACTTCCACAGCACTTCAGCAGTGCCACAGGCTTATCGCCTCCATGCCACATGTTGCAGGAATGTATGCAAAATGAGCACTGACCAAGTATTGAGTACATATACCGTACATACTTTTCATTAGGTCAACATTTCTATATTTAAAAAATCATTTTTTAATTGGTCTTATATAATATTGTAATTTTCTGAGATACTGATTTTTTCGTTTTCATTGGCTATAAGCCATAATCATCAACATTAACAGAAATAAATGCTTCAAATAGATCACACTGTGTGTAAAGAATCTATATATGAGTTTGACTTTTTCGATAATATTCTAATTTATGCACCTGCATTAATAAGTGCTATATAGTAACCTTACATGTACATTGGTCACAAGTAACCAGAAAGACAGAAAGGGGTCGGTCAGTAGTTTTGCCCATGCAACACTGGGGTAAGCAGGGCAAACATACCTTTGCAAATCTGTGTGAAAATGAACTTTTATTCTGATAGATTCTGCTCCTGTAGGTACTCAGGGGGTGGAGCTTCACTCTCAAGTGCTCTCTGCATTGTGGTACTTCATAGTACCTCTACTCTGAGTAACAGTTGTAACATCTAACCAGGAGACCACCACAGCCACCACCCAGAGGAGAGGTCGTGTGAAACAGCCGAGAGCACTTCAGAGTGAAGCTCCACCTCTATAGCAGACAAAGTGCAAACCTATGATTGAAGTGAGGCACTTACTTGTAAGGCATTTGCAAGTTAAAATATTGACAAGGGACAAACAGTGTATGCAAATATGACAGGAACAGTTTCATAAAAGCATGCATCATAGTAAATAGTCAATGATGAAGAGCAATATAGGCCCATTTTAAGCAGCTATTGATCTGAAACATTCTCTTCTAAACTCATATGTGTGTGTTATCACTAGAGATGAGGGAATCAAATCCCACAAAGTGGAATTTGATCAGAATTTCAGGATAAATTTGATTCGCCTTGAAGCCAAATTTACTCGTGCTTCGTGTAAGCGAATCGATTTAACCTGAAACAGTATTTAAAAAAAAATAAAAAATCATTCTTACCTCCTCCATTTGCTCGTGACGGGCCGCCATATAATGTCACCACATTGACCAGCGTGATGATGTATTCTCGCGCTGCGCAAGATTTTGCGCCAGATCTTCAAGCAAGATGTCGGTGACCGGACGGTTGCGGGCAAATGGACATGGTAAGTTTAATTTAATATCTTTTCAATGTTAATTTTACACTGTTTTTACACTAAGATGCCGTGAACATGTATGAACACGGCATCTGAGGGTTACAATGACAGGGGACAGCTCCCTGTCATTGCACCCACTACTTTAAAAAAAATGCTTTTCGTGACAAAGTAATTAGTCACGAAGTGAATTGTTTTGTAAAATTCGGCGAATCAGCCAAATTGAACTCTTGAAAAATTTGGTCATCTCTAGTTATCACATCATACATTGTATAGTCTTAAAACACAATGTCTAGAGACAGCCAGAAGTGGAAAAATCGGAGGACATAACCAACAACTACAATAAGTACATATAACCCACAAATTTCTATAAAGACAACTGATCGATATATACAAGTGTCACAAACTTAAAATAATATGTGCACAATTTCTATTTCACTTTTCAACAAACATTATCAAATTACATTGTGGTATGGTATATAAGCATTCAGGGGTTCTATCACATAGTTTTTTTCCTTTTACATATAGTATGGTACATCATAAGTCCCATAAGTTATACCATGAAGGGATATAGGGAACAGTTTGCGGCTAGAGTGTTAAATATAAATTTTATAACAGCTACAGTATACAGCTACATTTTCCTGAGAAAGAAAGCAATCTGACATCCGGGAACTGTTTTTTCAGGCTGAGCTTTAAGTACCATTGAATAGATGTAATCAATATCACACAGAGTGTGTAATACAAACTCAGTTATAGCAGCCAATAATGTGGTTGTCTAACAGGGTCTCAACAAATGTCAAGAAAAAGCAAGCTTCATTAGGAACTGTGTAAAAACTGTCTCTATTTTGTAATAAATTTGATGTGCTTTCAGTTGTGTTCTCTTTAACTTGTGATAATGAAAGTGCATGTCTCAAGCACAGGGGAATTTAGCATATGTTTAGTACAGTGAAAACTCCCCAAAAGACTACTTCTTAGAGAAGACTATCCAGGTAAGAGCTCATAACCATAAAGTGCATATGCCCGGCAGGTACCTTGGCTAAATGCACGGGGGTGTCCCGTGAACTGCGGTTTGAGGCTTTTACCTGCGGTTGCAGTGGCGGCGGGCGGTGCCATCGGGTCCCCCTGCGGCTGTAGGGGGACCCGATGGCATAGAAGGCAGCGCGATGCCTAAGGAAGGCATCGCGCTGCCCTCCGGTGACAAACCTGTGAGATCCAGCCCCCTGGATCTCATAGGCCGAAAGCTGTATGAGTAATACTCACTGTAGTACTCACTGTATTACTCATACAGCTAATGCGTTCCAATACAGAAGTATTGAAATGCATTGTAAAGGGAATAGACCCCCAAAAGTTCAAGTCCCAAAGTGGGACAAAAAAAAAGTGAAAAACAAAGTTGAAAAAATAAAGTTTTCCCCCCAAAAAATTTAAAAGTTTCATGTAAAAATAAACAAAAACGTCATTTTCCAAAAATAAAGTTAAAAAAAATTGGTAAAAAATAGGGGGGAAAAAAGTATACATATTAGGTATCGCTGCATCCGTATCAACCGGCTCTATAAACATATCACATGACCTAACCCCTCAGATGAACACCGTAAAAATTAAAAAACTGTGCTAAATAAACAATTTTTTGGTCACCTTACATCACAAAAAGTACAACAGCAAGCAATCAAAAAGGCGTCTGCCCACCAAAATAGTACCAATTTAACAGTCACCTCATCCCGAAAAAAATGAGTCCCTACTTGAGAAAATCGCCAAAAAAATAAAAAAAATATGTCTCAGAATATGGAGACACTAAAACATGATTTTTTTTTGTTTTAAAAAAGCTGTTATTGTGTGAAACTTACATAAATAAAAAAAAGTATACATATTAGTTATTGCCACGTCCGTATCGACCGGCTCTATAAAAATATCAAAAATATCGCATGACCTAACCCGTCAGATGAACACTGTAAAAAATAAAAATGGTGCTAAATAAACGATTTTTTTGTCACATTTCATCACAAAAAGTACAACAGCAAGCGATCAAAAAGGTATTTGCCCACCAAAATAGTACCAATTTAACAGTCACCTCATCCCCCAAAAAATTAGCCCCTACTTGAGACAATCGCCTAAAAAATAAAAAAATCTATGGCTCAGAATATGGAGACACTAAAACATGATATTTTTTGTTTTAAAAAACAATATTATTGTGTAAAACTTACATAAATAAAAAAAGTATACATATTAGGTATTGCCACGTCCGTATCGATCGGCTCTATAAAAATTTCACATGACCTAACCCCTCAGATGAGCACCATAAAAAAATAAAAATAAAAACTGTGCTAAATAAACATTTTTTTGTCACCTTACATCACAAAAAGTGTAATAGCAAGCGATAAAAAAGTCATATGCACCCCAAACTAGTGCTAATCAAACCGTCATTTCATCCCGCAAAAAATGAGACCCTACCTAAGATAATCGCCCAAAAACTGAAAAAACGATGGCTCTCAGAATATGGAGACACTAAAACATGATTTTTTTTTGTTTAAAAAATGATATTATTGAGTAAAACTTACATAAATAAATAAAAAAGTATACATATTAGGTATCGCCGCATCCGTGACAACCTGGTCTATAAAAATACCACATGATCTAACCTGTCAGATGAGTGTTGTAAATAACAAAAAAATAAAAACGGTGCCAAAACAGCTATTTCTTGTTACCTTGTAATATAGAGAACCAAAAATCATATGTACCCTAAACAAGTACCAACAATACTGCCACCCTATCTGTAGTTTCTAAAATGGGGTCACTTTTTTGGAGTTTCTACTCTTGGCGTGTGCCCGTACAGCAGTTTACAACCATATATGGGGTGTTTCTGTAAACTACAGAATCAGGGCCATAAAAATTGAGTTTTGTTTGGCTGGTAACCCTTGCTTTGTTACTGGAAAAAATGGATTGAAATGGAAAATTTCCTAAAAAATTTAAATTCGGAAATTTCATCTCCATTTGCCAATAACTTTTGTGGAACACCTAAAGGGTTAATAACATTTGTAAAATCAGTTTTGAATACCTTGAGGGTGTAGTTTATTAGATGGGGTCACTTTTATGGAGTTTCTACTCTAGGGGTGCATCAGGGGGGCTTCAAATGGGACATGGTGTCAAAAAAAACAGTCCAGCAAAATCTGCCTTCCAAAAACCGTATGGCATTCCTTTCCTTCTTCGCCCTGCCGTGTGCCCGTACAGCGGTTTACAACCACATATGGGGTGTTTCTGTAAACTACAGAATCAGAGCCATAAATATTGAGTTTGGTTTGGCTGTTAACCCTTGCTTTGTAACTGGAAAAAAAAAAATCTGCCAAAAAAGTGAAACTTTGAAATTGTATCTCTATTTTCCATGAATTCTTGGGGACCACCTAAAGGGTTAAGAAAGTTTGTAAAATCGGTTTTGAATACCTTGAGAGGTGTAGTTTCTAGAATGGGGTCATTTTTGAGTGGTTTCTATTATGTAAGCCTTGCAAAGTGACTTCAGACCTGAACTGGTCCCTAAAAAAAGGCGTAAAGGGCAAGCTCAGGCCATGTGCTCAATTTGGAGACCCAGAAGTTGAAGGGGGCAGACCCATCAGTCACATACTGCCCCACTATGTCGCACGTCTCCGTGATGTTCACGATCCAATTGGATATCTGCTCTATCAACTTTTGATGTTCTTTTCTGCACCTACCATGGTGATCACGGTTAGTGTCGAATCAGGGTTCCACGCCGGAAAGGGAGCGTGCGAAAGGGATAGCACATCCAAGGAAGGTCAATGGATGAAATTAAATGTGATTGAGCGGAATTAAATGTTGGAGAAGCTATTAAAATGGAAGAATCGAAGGAAAGGAGGGGGCGCGCGGCTATTACCCACTCCCGACTCGTGACGATAAATAACAAAGGATGTGGCGCGAGTCAAATAAAGAAGATTTTTTGAAATTTATGTCCATGTCACCTATGCAGAACAGGGGTTTAATCGGCAAAAATTGTCAAATGTCACCCAAGAATGTAACAAACAAATTAGTGAAATGTTTTTACCTGTCTACTAGGTATATCAGGGGTATATCACAACCAAAAATTGGTGAATTTCACCCGAGAATGTAACAGACAAATTAGTAAAATTTGTTTACCCGTCTACTAGGTATAGCAGGGGTATATCACAGCCAAAACCTTTTGAATTTCAACCAAGAATGTAACAGACAAATTAGTGAAATTTGTTTACCTGTCTACTAGGTATAGCAAGGGTATATCACAGCCAAAAATTGGTGAATTCCACCCAAATATGTAGCAGACAAATTAGTGAAATGTTTTTACCTATCTACTGAGTAGAGCAGGGGTATATCACACCGAAAAATTGAATTTCACCCGAGTATGTAACAGAAAAATTTGTGAATTTTGCTTACCTGTTTACTAGGTAGAGCAGGGGTATATCACAGCCCAAAATTGGTGAATTTCACCTGAATATATAACAGACAAATTAGTGCTTTTTATTACCTGTCTAGTAGGTATAGCAGTAGTATATCACAGCCAAAAATTGGTGAATTTCACCCGAAAATGTAGCAGACAAAATAGTGATTTTTTTTTTACGTGTCTACTAGGTAGAGCAGGGGTATATCACACCCAAATTTTTTTGAATTTCACCGAGTATGTAACAGACAAATTAGTGAAATTTTTTTATTAGGGTACACTCCAAAAGAGTGGGAAATATCCAAAATAGAACAATGAGCAATTGCGCTGTAGAATGACAATGGCTGGTTAAGGCCAGTATACATCTCTATTCTGCACAAGGTACGCATAAGTCCTGTGAGATCCATACCTGGTTAATTTTAATTAATGTGAGCATGTCCACATTGGCTGTGGACAGGCGGCTACGCTTGTCTGCGATAACAGCCCCTGCCGTGCTAAACACACGTTCAGACAATACACTGGCTGCAGGGCAGGCCAGCACCTCCAAGGCATAAAGGGCAAGCTCAGGCCATGTGCCCAATTTGGAGACCCAGAAGTTTAAGGGGGCAGACCCGTCATTCAGTACGTGTAGGCGTGTGCACACATAGTGCTCCACCATGTTGGTGAAATGCTGCCTCCTGCTAAGACGTTCCATATCAGCTGGTGGTGCTGGTTGTTGTGGCGTGCTGACAAAGCTTTTCCACATTTCGTCCATGCTAACCCTGCCTTCTGTGGTGCTGATGGTGCTCCAGCTGCGTTGGCGACCTCTTCCTCCTTCTCTGCCTTTGCCTTGTGATTCCACTGTGCCCCCGCTGTCAGGTAGAAATACCACCAGCAGCGCGTCTACCAGTGTGCGCTTGTACTCGCGCATCTTACTATCACACTCTAGTGACGGATTTAAGCATGGAACGTTGTCCTTGTAACGGAGATCCAGCAGTGTGGCCACCCAGTAATCAGCACAAGTTAGAATGTGGGCAACTCGGTGGTCTTTGCGGAGACACTGCAGCATGTAATCGCTCATGTGTGCCAGGCTGTCCAGAGGCAACGAAAAGCTGTCCTCTGTGGGAGGTGTATCGTCTGTGTCTTCTGTATCCCCCCAGCCGTGCACCAGTGATGGCCATGAGCTGGTTTGGGTGCCACCCTGCTGTGAACACGGTTCCTCCTCCTCATCCTACATTTCGTCATTCTCCAGAACTGTGCCCTGGCTGGACAATTTTGTACCTGGCGTTTGTGGGTGCAGGAACCCACCCTTGGAGCCACTTGTAAATGACTGGCCGGAAGTCCTATGAAATGATCCCTCTTCCTCCTCCTGTGCCACATCCTCTCCTCACAATGACTGAGTCTAGATAAAAGACTAAGGCCACAGATTGTTTAGAAAGATGCAGATGGAAACAAATCTGTGGAGCTGTATGACGGTCACCTGCAGATTAATGCAGACCAGGGGCGTAGCTATAGGGGAAGCAGGGGAAGCTGCAGCTTTGGGGCCCTGACCCAAAAGGGGCACATCCAGAAGGAGGAGGACTAATGGATTTGGTCAGGGCCCCCTCAACAGCATTACACAATTAAATTATATACAGTGTCATGGGCGTAGGGGTCACCATAGCAGCCATAGCAATGGCTATGGAGCCCTACGCCACTGGGGGCCCGGGCTGCTGACTGAGGATTATATATAGGGCCTGCAGGCTGAGGGAGGTGCGATAGGGCGCGGCCGGAGGCATAGAGGCATACCTGCAATGAGGAGATGGAGTGGTCCCGCTCCCAGTCTGGGCGGCAGTCAAACTGGCCGGAAGTGGAGGATGCGGTGCGTACAGCGAAGTTGCGTGCTGCTGGGCCTGGCAGCGCTGCTGGAGTGTGGGCGCGCAGACGTTCAAGTGGCTGTGAGGTGAGGGCTGGCTGACTCTGGGACTGGTAAAACTTACTCTGGAGTCCTGGACCATTATATCTGGGGAGGAGGGGGGAGCAGCACCCTGGAGGTCTGGACCAGTACATTTAAGGAGAAGGGGGGAGCAGGACCCTGGAGGTATGGTCTGGACCATTATATAGGGGGAAACAGGACACTGGAGGTTTGGACCATTATATCTGGGGAGGAGGGGGGAGGGGGATCCCTGAGGTCTGGACCCATTATATCTGGGGAGGAGGGTGAGCAGGACCCTGGAGGTCTGGGCCATTATATTTAAGGATAAGGGGGGATCAGGACCCTGGAGGTCTGGACCATTATTTTTGGTGAGTAGGGGGAAGCAGGACCCTGGAGGTCTGGACCATTATATAGGGAGGAGGGGGGGACAGGACCCTGGAGGTCTGGACCATTATATATTGGGAGTAGGGGGAAGCAGGATCCTAGAGGTCTGGACGATTATATTTAAGGAGAAGGGGGGATCAGGACACTGGAGGTCTGGACCATTATATTTAAGAAGAGGGAAGCAGGACCCTGGAGGTCTGGACCATTATATAGGGGGGGAACAGGACACTGGAGGTCTGGACCATTCTATTTAGGGGGAGCAGGACCCTGGAGGTCTGGACCATTATATAGGGAGGAGCAGGACCTTGGAGGTCTGGACCATTATATATTGGGAGTAGGGGGAAGCATGTTCCTGGAGGTCTGGATCATTATATAGGCAGGAGGGGGGAGCAGGACACCTGATGTCTGAACCATTATATCTGGGGACTGGCGGTGGGAGATTTGGGGTGGGGGTGGAAGGTCTAGGAGGGGTGTGGGGATGTTGGGGTGGGAGGTCCTGGAAGGGTGTTTTGGGTGTTTGGGTGGGAGCTCTGGAAGGGGTGGGGGTCTGAGAGGTATGTAGGGGTGGGAGATCCGGGAGGGTGGGGCCCATAAAAAAATGTTGCTATGGGGCCCAGTCATTTCTAACTTCGCCCCTGGTGACTTTACTAGCCACAGGAATGGGGGCAGCATGAAAAGAAGGAGTCGCTAAAAAATTACTGTGGGATGGAGCCCCATTCAAAAATTTGCTGTGGGCCCAGTCATTTCTAGCTATGCCACTGATGCAGCCCACAAAAGCAAGTTGGGTTTATCGATTCCAAAAGCTTAAAGGGGTATTCCCATCTTAATAATCACTGTTAAATCTGATAATGATTTAACAGTGATCATTTTTCTAAATATATTTAATTAACTAATTCCTACCCCTTAGAAGAAAATAAACATATACTTACCTGACTGTTGTCTTCCGTCTCCCCTGGTTATGGCCACACTTACACAGACGACATCTTCTTATCTCCCGGCCGGCCGCGCAAAGTCCCGAAAGTGCACGCCGAGGCCGCGCATGCGCTATGGTGATTTCTACCTGGCCAGTATAGTATACTTGCCAGGAAGAAGTCACCAGGGAGCATGCGCGGCCTCGGAGTGCGCGCTCAGTCCAACTCGCGGCCTGGCCGGGAGAAGACTTCAATCAAGATGGAGCCCGCCCCTAAACCAGGAAGTGGACAGCGCGCCGGGAGCAGGTAAGTATGAAATAGCGTGTTGATAATACCCCTTTAATTAAATTGTGGGCCTGATGATCAATTTAAGGCCTTTTAAGCAGCTTCAGCACACATGGTGATAGAAATGAGTGGCAAGGTGACATGTTGTGGAGATGGCAGCATAAAAGGCTGAGGCCACAGATTGTTGAGAAAGACACAGATGGAAACAAATCTGTAGAGCTGTATGACGGTCACCTGCAGATTAATGCAGCCATCAAAATCAAGTTGGGTTTGTCGGTTCCACCTCAGCTCACCAGCAGCCCCGCAACTCAAATCTTCTATAGGGTCAGCTCATCTGCAGGACTGCAACTCATGCTGCCTTGTTTTGAAGTAGTAGCCGTAACCGTTTATCAGGCTCCCTTTCCGAAATCGAACAATGATTCCCCGTTACCGATGGTCACCATGTTAGGTGCATAAAAGAACATCAAAAGTTGATAGGGAAGATATCCAAATGGATTGTGGACGTCGCGGGGAAGTGCGATCAGGCAGAAGTTGTCTAGAGTCAACAAAGCGGCAGCAACATTTCCTCATCCAAAATACTGCAGTGACATTCCCAGTAATTTTTTATTACTCATTCCAATAACATTCCATGGGCATCTTAATAGTCCTGTATTGTTATTTATCGTCACTACCTCCACGAGTCGGGAGTGTGTGATTTACGCGCCACCCACTTGCCTTCCTAGGATGTGGTAGCCGTTTCTCAGGCTCCCTCTCCGGAATACAAACACTGATTCCCTCTTGCCCATAGTTTACAATGGTTTTGAGCTGACAATTACCTCGAAAGTTGATAGGCCAGACTTCCAAATGGATTGTCGCTGTCGCGGGGACGTGCCCTTGGCCCCAGGTTAACTAGAGTCACAAAAGGCCACCGTCCATAATGTTTTAGATTGTCAGATCAGCAGGCCATCAGTCATAATTTTTAAAGGGTGTGTATGATGCCCTCCTTTATGTGTAACTAAGGGTGTATCGGAGTGCCTCTTCCTTGTAAATTTTGGCAGCACTTGCACTTTACATACAAGTAGAGTTGAGCGAACACCTGGATGTTCGGGTTCGAGAAGTTCGGCCGAACATCCCGGAAATGTTCGGGTTCGGGATCCGAACCCGATCCGAACTTCGTCCCGAACCCGAACCCCATTGAAGTCAATGGGGACCCGAACTTTTCGGCACTAAAAAGGCTGTAAAACAGCCCAGGAAAGAGCTAGAGGGCTGCAAAAGGCAGCAACATGTAGGTAAATCCCCTGCAAACAAATGTGGATAGGGAAATGAATTAAAATAAAAATTAAATAAATAAAAATTAACCAAAATCAATTGGAGAGAGGTTCCATAGCAGAGAATCTGGCTTCCCGTCACCCACCACTGGAACAGTCCATTCTCAGATATTTAGGCCCCGGCACCCAGGCAGAGGAGAGAGGTCCCGTAACAGAGAATCTGTCTTCATGTCAGCAGAGAATTAGTCTGCATGTCATAGCAGAGAATGAGGCTTCACGTCAGCCACCACTGCAACAGTCCATTGGCATATATTTAGGCCCAGCACACACACAGGCAGAGGAGAGAGGTCCCGTAACAGAGAATCTGGCTTCATGTCAGCAGAGAATCAGTCTGCATGTCATAGCAGAGAATCAGGCTTCACGTCAGCCACCACTGCAACAGTCCATTGTCATAAATTTAGGCCCAGCACCCAGGCAGAGGAGAGAGGTCCCGTAACAGAGAATCTGGCTTCATGTCAGCAGAGAATCAGTCTTCATATCATAGCAGAGAATCAGGCTTCACGTCACCCACCACTGTAAGAGTCAATTTTCATAAATTTAGGCCCAGAACCCAGGCAGAGGAGAAAGGTCCCGTAACAGACAATCTGGCTTCATGTCAGCAGAGAATCAGTCTTCATATCATAGCAGAGAATCAGGCTTCACGTCACCCACCACTGTAAGAGTCAATTTTCATAAATTTAGGCCCAGAACCCAGGCAGAGGAGAAAGGTCCCGTAACAGACAATCTGGCTTCATGTCAGCAGAGAATCAGTCTTCATATCATAGCAGAGAATCAGGCTTCACGTCACCCACCACTGTAAGAGTCAATTTTCATAAATTTAGGCCCAGAACCCAGGCAGAGGAGAAAGGTCCCGTAACAGACAATCTGGCTTCATGTCAGCAGAGAATCAGTCTTCATATCATAGCAGAGAATCAGGCTTCACGTCACCCACCACTGTAAGAGTCAATTTTCATAAATTTAGGCCCAGAACCCAGGCAGAGGAGAAAGGTCCCGTAACAGACAATCTGGCTTCATGTCAGCAGAGAATCAGTCTTCATATCATAGCAGAGAATCAGGCTTCACGTCACCCACCACTGTAAGAGTCAATTTTCATAAATTTAGGCCCAGAACCCAGGCAGAGGAGAAAGGTCCCGTAACAGACAATCTGGCTTCATGTCAGCAGAGAATCAGTCTTCATATCATAGCAGAGAATCAGGCTTCACGTCACCCACCACTGTAAGAGTCAATTTTCATAAATTTAGGCCCAGAACCCAGGCAGAGGAGAAAGGTCCCGTAACAGACAATCTGGCTTCATGTCAGCAGAGAATCAGTCTTCATATCATAGCAGAGAATCAGGCTTCACGTCACCCACCACTGTAAGAGTCAATTTTCATAAATTTAGGCCCAGAACCCAGGTAGAGGAGAAAGGTCCCGTAACAGACAATCTGGCTTCATGACAGCAGAGAATCAGTCTGCATGTCATAGCAGAGAATCAGGCTTCACGTCAGCCACCACTGCAACAGTCCATTGTCATAAATTTAGGCCCAGCACCCAGGCAGAGGAGAGAGGTCCCGTAAAAGAGGATCTGGCTTCATGTCAGCAGAGAATCAGTCTGCATGTCATAGCAGAGAATCAGGCTTCACGTCAGCCACCACTGCAACAGTCCATTGTCATAAATTTAGGCCCAGCACCCAGGCAGAGGAGAGAGGTCCCGTAACAGAGGATCTGGCTTCATGTCAGCAGAGAATCAGTCTGCATGTCATAGCAGAGAATCAGGCTTCACGTCAGCCACCACTGCAACAGTCCATTGTCATAAATTTAGGCCCAGCACCCAGGCAGAGGAGAGAGGTCCCGTAACAGACAATCTGGCTTCATGTCAGCAGAGAATTAGTCTGCATGTCATAGCAGAGAATCAGGCTTCATGTCAGCCACCACTGCAACAGTCCATTGGCATATATTTAGGCCTAGCACACAGGCAGAGGAGAGGTTCATTCAACTTTGGGTAGCATCGCAATATAATGGTAAAATGAAAATAAAAATAGGATTGAATGAGGAAGTGCCCTGGAGTCCAATAATATATGGTTATGGGGAGGTAGTTAATGTCTAATCTGGACAAGGGACGGACAGGTCCTGTGGGATCCATGCCTGGTTCATTTTTATGAACGTCAGCTTGTCCACATTGGCTGTAGACAGGCGGCTGCGTTTGTCTGTAATGACGCCCCCTGCCGTGCTGAATACACGTTCAGACAAAACGCTGGCTGCCGGGCAGGCCAGCACCTCCAAGGCATAAAAGGCTAGCTCTGGCCACGTGGACAATTTAGAGACCCAGAAGTTGAATGGGGCCGAACCATCAGTCAGTACGTGGAGGGGTGTGCACACGTACTGTTCCACCATGTTAGTGAAATGTTGCCTCCTGCTAACACGTTGCGTATCAGGTGGTGGTGCAGTTAGCTGTGGCGTGTTGACAAAAGTTTTCCACATCTCTGCCATGCTAACCCTGCCCTCAGAGGAGCTGGCCGTGACACAGCTGCCTTGGCGACCTCTTGCTCCTCCTCTGCCTTGGCCTTGGGCTTCCACTTGTTCCCCTGTGACATTTGGGAATGCTCTCAGTAGCGCGTCTACCAACGTGCGCTTGTACTCGCGCATCTTCCTATCACGCTCCAGTGCAGGAAGTAAGGTGGGCACATTGTCTTTGTAGCGTGGATCCAGCAGGGTGGCAACCCAGTAGTCCGCACAGGTTAAAATGTGGGCAACTCTGCTGTCGTTGCGCAGGCACTGCAGCATGTAGTCGCTCATGTGTGCCAGGCTGCCCAGGGGTAAGGACAAGCTGTCCTCTGTGGGAGGCGTATCGTCATCGTCCTGCCTTTCCCCCCAGCCACGCACCAGTGATGGACCCGAGCTGCGTTGGGTGCCACCCCGCTGTGACCATGCTTCATCCTCATCCTCCTCCACCTCCTCCTCATCCTCGTCCTCCTCGTCCTCCAGTAGTGGGCCCTGGCTGGCCACATTTGTACCTGGCCTCTGCTGTTGCAAAAAACCTCCCTCTGAGTCACTTCGAAGAGACTGGCCTGAAAGTGCTAAAAATGACCCCTCTTCCTCATCCTCCTCCTCCTCCTCCTGGGCCACCTCCTGTTCCATCATCGCCCTAAGTGTTTTCTCAAGGAGACATAGAAGTGGTATTGTAACGCTGATAACGGTGTCATCGCCACTGGCCATGTTGGTGGAGTACTCGAAACAGCGCAACAGGGCACACAGGTCTCGCATGGAGGCCCAGTCATTGGTGGTGAAGTGGTGCTGTTCTGTAGTGCGACTGACCCGTGCGTGCTGCAGCTGAAACTCCACTATGGCCTGCTGCTGCTCGCACAGTCTGTCCAGCATGTGCAAGGTGGAGTTCCACCTGGTGGGCACGTCGCATATGAGGCGGTGAGCGGGAAGGCCGAAGTTACGCTGTAGCGCAGACAGGCGAGCAGCGGCAGGATGTGAACGCCGGAAGCGCGAACAGACGGCCCGCACTTTATGCAGCAGCTCTGACATGTCGGGGTAGTTGTGAATGAACTTCTGCACCACCAAATTCAGCACATGCGCCAAGCAAGGGATGTGCGTCAAATTGGCTAGTCCCAGAGCTGCAACGAGATTTCGCCCATTATCACACACCACCAGGCCGGGCTTGAGGCTCACCGGCAGCAACCACTCGTCGGTCTGTTGTTCAATACCCCGCCACAACTCCTGTGCGGTGTGGGGCCTGTCCCCCAAACATATGAGTTTCAGAATGGCCTGCTGACGTTTACCCCGGGCTGTGCTGAAGTTGGTGGTGAAGGTGTGTGGCTGACTGGATGAGCAGGTGGAAGAAGAGGAGGAGGAAGCCGAGAAGGAGGAGGTGGCAACAGGAGGCAAAGAATGTTGCCCTGCGATCCTTGGCGGCGGCAGGACGTGCGCCAAACAGCTCTCCGCCTGGGGCCCAGCTGCCACTACATTTACCCAGTGTGCAGTTAGGGAGATATAGCGTCCCTGGCCGTGCTTACTGGTCCACGTATCTGTGGTTAGGTGGACCTTGCTACAGATGGCGTTGCGCAGTGCACACTTGATTTTATCGGATACTTGGTTGTGCAGGGAAGGCACGGCTCTCTTGGAGAAGTAGTGCCGGCTGGGAACAACATACTGTGGGACAGCAAGCGACATGAGCTGTTTGAAGCTGTCTGTGTCCACCAGCCTAAATGACAGCATTTCATAGGCCAGTAGTTTAGAAATGCTGGCATTCAGGGCCAGGGATCGAGGGTGGCTAGGTGGGAATTTACGCTTTCTATCAAATGTTTGTGAGATGGAGAGCTGAACGCTGGCGTGTGACATGGTTGAGACGCTTGGTGACGGAGGTGGTGGTGGTGGTGTTGGTGGTACATCCCCTGTTTGCTGGGCGGCAGGTGCCAACGTTCCTCCAGAGGCGGAGGAAGAGGCCGAGGCGGCAGCAGCAGAATAGGCCGAGGCGGCAGCAGCAGAAGAGGTAGCAGGGGGAGCCTGAGTGACTTCCTTGGTTTTAAGGTGTTTACTCCACTGCAGTTCATGCTTTGCATGCAGGTGCCTGGTCATGCAGGTTGTGCTCAGGTTCAGAACGTTAATGCCTCGCTTCAGGCTCTGATGGCACAGCGTGCAAACCACTCGGGTCTTGTCGTCAGCACATTGTTTGAAGAAGTGCCATGCCAGGGAACTCCTTGAAGCTGCCTTTGGGGTGCTCGGTCCCAGATGGCGGCGGTCAGTAGCAGGCGGAGTCTCTTGGCGGCGGGTGTTCTGCTTTTGCCCACTGCTCCCTCTTTTGCTACGCTGTTGGCTCGGTCTCACCACTGCCTCTTCCTCCGAACTGTGAAAGTCAGTGGCACGACCTTCATTCCATGTGGGGTCTAGGACCTCATCGTCCCCTGCATCGTCTTCCACCCAGTCTTGATCCCTGACCTCCTGTTCAGTCTGCACACTGCAGAAAGACGCAGCAGTTGGCACCTGTGTTTCGTCATCATCAGAGACATGCTGAGGTGGTATTCCCATGTCCTCATCATCAGGAAACATAAGTGGTTGTGCGTCAGTGCATTCTATGTCTTTCACCGCTGGGGAAGGGCTAGGTGGATGCCCTTGGGAAACCCTGCCAGCGGAGTCTTCAAACAGCATAAGAGACTGCTGCATAACTTGAGGCTGAGACAGTTTCCCTGGTATGCATGGGGGTGATGTGACAGACTGATGGGGTTGGTTTTCAGGCGCCATCTGTGCGCTTTCTGCAGAAGACTGGGTGGGAGATAATGTGAACGTGCTGGATCCACTGTCGGCCACCCAATTGACTAATGCCTGTACCTGCTCAGGCCTTACCATCCTTAGAACGGCATTGGGCCCCACCATATATCGCTGTAAATTCTGGCGGCTACTGGGACCTGAGGTAGTTGGTACACTAGGACGTGTGGATGTGGCAGAACGGCCACGTCCTCTCCCAGCACCAGAGGGTCCACTAACACCACCACGACCATGTCCACGTCCGCGTCCCTTACTAGATGTTTTTCTCATTGTTATGGTTCACCACAACAACAAATATATTATTTGGCCCAATGTATTGTATTCAAATTCAGCGGGATATAAATTTGAGGCCTAGTATTTAGGCGCTGGGTGACCGGTATGGATTTAGTGACAGAATTAGACTTGGAAATGCACAGAAGCGTGTGTGTGAAGTTATTCTGAATGACCCAATGTGCACCTTGAATATTATATACCCTTTTTGGGATAGATTTCAAATAGCTCTGATATAGCAGGAACCACTAAATTATGAAATTGCTAAATTGGGAATTGTACTTCAACCCAGAACAAAAAATGTGCTTTGACGGGCACTAAATAACTTTCCCAGCTACAACAGGACAGCGGTAACGAGAGATTTAGAGGGATTTAAATTTGAGGCCTAGTATTTAGGCGCTGGGTGACAGGTATGGGTTTAGTGACAGAATTAGACTTGGAAATACACAGTAGCGGGTGTGTGTGAAGTTATTCTGAATGACCCAATGTGCACCTTCAATATTATATACCCTTTTTGGGATAGATTTCAAATAGCTCTGATATAGCAGGAACCACTAAATTATGAAATTGCTAAATTGGGAATTGTACTTCAACCCAGAACAAAAAATGTGCTTTGACGGACACTAAATATCTTGCCCAGCAACAACAGTACAGCGGTGGGTAACGAGAGATTTAGAGGGATTTAAATTTGAGGCCTAGTATTTAGGCGCTGGGTCACCGGTATGGATTTAGTGACAGAATTAGACTTGGAAATGCACAGAAGCGTGTGTGTGAAGTTATTCTGAATGACCCAATGTGCACCTTCAATATTATATACCCTTTTAGGGATAGATTTCAAATAGCTCTGATATAGCAGAAACCACTAAATTATGAAATTGCTAAATTGGGAATTGTACTTCAACCCAGAACAAAAAATGTGCTTTGACGGACACTAAATATCTTGCCCAGCAACAACAGTACAGCGGTAACGAGAGATTTAGAGGGATTTAAATTTGAGGCCTAGTATTTAGGCGCTGGGTGACAGGTATGGGTTTAGTGACAGAATTAGACTTGGAAATACACAGTAGCGGGTGTGTGTGAAGTTATTCTGAATGACCCTATGTGCACCTTCAATATTATATACCCTTTTAGGGATAGATTTCAAATAGCTCTGATATAGCAGAAACCACTAAATTATGAAATTGCTAAATTGGGAATTGTACTTCAACCCAGAACAAAAAATGTGCTTTGACGGACACTAAATATCTTGCCCAGCAACAACAGTACAGCGGTGGGTAACGAGAGATTTAGAGGGATTTAAATTTGAGGCCTAGTATTTAGACGCTGGGTCACCGGTATGGATTTAGTGACAGAATTAGACTTGGAAATGCACAGAAGCGTGTGTGTGAAGTTATTCTGAATGACCCAATGTGCACCTTCAATATTATATACCCTTTTAGGGATAGATTTCAAATAGCTCTGATATAGCAGAAACCACTAAATTATGAAATTGCTAAATTGGGAATTGTACTTCAACCCAGAACAAAAAATGTGCTTTGACGGACACTAAATATCTTGCCCAGCAACAACAGTACAGCGGTAACGAGAGATTTAGAGGGATTTAAATTTGAGGCCTAGTATTTAGGCGCTGGGTGACAGGTATGGGTTTAGTGACAGAATTAGACTTGGAAATACACAGTAGCGGGTGTGTGTGAAGTTATTCTGAATGACCCAATGTGCACCTTCAATATTATATACCCTTTTTGGGATAGATTTCAAATAGCTCTGATATAGCAGGAACCACTAAATTATGAAATTGCTAAATTGGGAATTGTACTTCAACCCAGAACAAAAAATGTGCTTTGACGGACACTAAATATCTTGCCCAGCAACAACAGTACAGCGGTAACGAGAGATTTAGCGGGATATAAATTTGAGGCCTAGTATTTAGGCGCTGGGTCACCGGTATGGATTTAGTGACAGAATTAGACTTGGAAATGCACAGAAGCGTGTGTGTGAAGTTATTCTGAATGACCCTATGTGCACCTTCAATATTATATACCCTTTTAGGGATAGATTTCAAATAGCTCTGATATAGCAGAAACCACTAAATTATGAAATTGCTAAATTGGGAATTGTACTTCAACCCAGAACAAAAAATGTGCTTTGACGGACACTAAATATCTTGCCCAGCAACAACAGTACAGCGGTAACGAGAGATTTAGAGGGATTTAAATTTGAGGCCTAGTATTTAGGCGCTGGGTGACAGGTATGGGTTTAGTGACAGAATTAGACTTGGAAATACACAGTAGCGGGTGTGTGTGAAGTTATTCTGAATGACCCAATGTGCACCTTCAATATTATATACCCTTTTAGGGATAGATTCCAAATAGCTCTGATATAGCAGGAACCACTAAATTATGAAATTGCTAAATTGGGAATTGTACTTCAACCCAGAACAAAAAATGTGCTTTGACGGACACTAAATATCTTGCCCAGCAACAACAGTACAGCGGTAACGAGAGATTTAGAGGGATTTAAATTTGAGGCCTAGTATTTAGGCGCTGGGTGACAGGTATGGGTTTAGTGACAGAATTAGACTTGGAAATACACAGTAGCGGGTGTGTGTGAAGTTATTCTGAATGACCCAATGTGCACCTTCAATATTATATACCCTTTTAGGGATAGATTCCAAATAGCTCTGATATAGCAGGAACCACTAAATTATGAAATTGCTAAATTGGGAATTGTACTTCAACCCAGAACAAAAAATGTGCTTTGACGGACACTAAATATCTTGCCCAGCAACAACAGTACAGCGGTAACGAGAGATTTAGAGGGATTTAAATTTGAGGCCTAGTATTTAGGCGCTGGGTGACAGGTATGGGTTTAGTGACAGAATTAGACTTGGAAATACACAGTAGCGGGTGTGTGTGAAGTTATTCTGAATGACCCAATGTGCACCTTCAATATTATATACCCTTTTTGGGATAGATTTCAAATAGCTCTGATATAGCAGGAACCACTAAATTATGAAATTGCTAAATTGGGAATTGTATTTCAACCCAGAACAAGAAATGTGCTTGAACGGACACTAAATAACTCGCCCAGCTACAGCACTAGGGACAGATTTAGCTGGATATAAATTTGAGGCCTAGTATTTAGGCGTTGGGTGACCGGTATGGATTTAGTGACAGAATTAGACTGGGATATGGCCAAAAAATAAACAGACTATTGCTGGTTAAATGCACTTGGTGTGACAGCTTCACCCTGATGTAGGCTTTAGCCAAAAAACAACCACACCATTGAGGGTTAAATGCACTTGGTGACAGGCGCAGCTTGCCCCTGATTTTGTATATGGCCAAAAAATGAACAGACTATTGCTGGTTAAATGCACTTGGTGTGACAGCTTCACCCTGATGTAGGCTTTAGCCAAAAAACAACCACACCATTGAGGGTTAAATGCACTTGGTGACAGGCGCAGCTTGCCCCTGATTTTGTATATGGCCAAAAAATGAACAGACTATTGCTGGTTAAATGCACTTGGTGTCACAGCTTCACCCTGATGTAGGCTTTAGCCAAAAAACAACCACACCATTGAGGGTTAAATGCACTTGGTGACAGGCTCAGCTTGCCCCTGATTTTGTATATGGCCAAAAAATGAACAGACTATTGCTGGTTAAATGCACTTGGTGTGACAGCTTCACCCTGATGTAGGCTTTAGCCAAAAAACAACCACACCATTGAGGGTTAAATGCACTTGGTCGCAGCTTGTGCTGGCGCACCACAAGACACAAAATGGCCGCCGATCACCCCAGAAAAATGAGACTGACAAACGGTCTGTGCAGCCTAAAAACAGTGAGCAATTGAGGATCAGCAGCTCAATGATCCACAGCTGCAGATCGATCAGTTAATCAAGTCCTTTGGAGGAGTTAATCTGCCTAATCTCGCCCTACTGTCGCAGCCGCAACCTCTCCCTACGCTAATCAGAGCAGAGTGACGGGCGGCGCTATGTGACTCCAGCTTAAATAGAGGCTGGGTCACATGGTGCTCTGGCCAATCACAGCCATGCCAATAGTAGGCATGGCTGTGATGGCCTCTTGGGGCAAGTAGTATGACGCTTGTTGATTGGCTGCTTTGCAGCCTTTCAAAAAGCGCCAAGAAAGCGTCACAAAAGCGCCAAGAAAGCGACGAACACCGAACCCGAACCCGGACTTTTACGAAAATGTCCGGGTTCGGGTCCGTGTCACGGACACCCCAAAATTCGGTACGAACCCGAACTATACAGTTCGAGTTCGCTCATCCCTACATACAAGTAAATATTCAGGAAAGAATGTTTTCTATCAATTTTCCTCTAAAATAGTTTTTTTTCCCCCCCTTGGTTTTCTGTGTATTATTATCAGTCTGTAAAAGTGGCATACTATTCGGACAACATAGTTCCCAGCAGCGACCAGTGAGTCCAAGATGCATTCATACATCATCCCCATGCTGTTACAGAACCATTTTGGTGGTGTTAACAACAATTTCTGACATTTTCTTATGAACCAGGCACCCTCCCCTCTTCAGAGCCGGGGTACCTGGTTTAATGTTTCGGTTTTCCCATTGACTTCTATTATGCTCGGGTGCTCGGCCGAGCATCCAAATATCACAATATGTTCGGCCCCAGCCACCGAGCACTACAGTGCTTGAACAACACTAGTCTGTACTTTTAGTACAAGGTAACTTGGTTTTATTTTAATTTTATTTATAATTTGTACTTTTACCTATTTATTTAAATTATTGGATATCTATGTTGAAATTATCAGATACTCTTTTAATACCAATCCAGCCTTGTCCCTGATGACAGTGCCACTATAGAGTAAATTGTGCTATATGTTCTACTTTATCTACTTTTTTATGTTGTTTTAGGTCAAATATAATATAGCTGTAGATAATTTCTGAAGGGCTCATAAACTGTCAAGCATCACTATGCATATGGAAGGCAGCTACATGAACATATCTGCTAATAAGTATAGTACTCCCAGAAAACCACTTAAAGGCTTATCTAACATCAAATACTATTTGATTTACAATTTTATCAGCTTTGAGTTCAGATTAGCCTTTAGGAGAGGTCAGAAAAGGCTTGCAAACTGAGCCACCAAAATGCTGTAGATTTATTTAAAAGGGTTTTCCAGGCTTCTGATATATGTGACCTATACTCAGCATAGGTCATTAATATCTTATTGGTGAGGGTCTGACACACGGCACCCACGCCAATCAACTGTTCCCTGCAGCCTCTGGAACTAGCACTGTGAATTGAACAGGAAGCACAACTCCATTCAAAGTGTAGTGTCTGTACCAAGCTACTGCAGATCAGCTCCCATTGAAGAAAATGGCAGCCACTTTCAACGGAGCTGTGGTTCCTGTTCCATTCACAGCGCTAGCTTCAGAGGTTGCAGGGAACAGTTAATTGGAGAGGCTATAGGGGGTCGGACTATCAGCAATCAGATATTAATGACCTATCCTGAGGATAGGTCATCAATATTAGAAACCTGGAAAACTTCTTCAACTCAGAATAGCTTTAAAGGGGTTTTCACAACACGGCGTTTCATACTTACCTGGTCCCAGCGCGCCGTGCACTTCCTGGTTTCGGCAGGGGGCGGGCTCCATCTTCATTGATGTCTTCTCCCAGCCGGGCCGCGCGCTTTACTGAACGCGCACGTTGAGTCCGCGCATGCGCCCTGGTGACTTCTTCCTGGCCAGTATAGTAGAATAGAAGTCACCAGGGCGCATGCGCAGACTCGGCGTGCGCGTTCAGTGCAGCGCGCGGCCGGCCGGGAGAAGAAAAGAAGATATCTGCGCACGCGCGGCCACCGCGATTCCTGAGAAGAGCGGTGGCCGTAACCAGGGGAGACGGAAGACAACAGTCAGATAAGTATAGGTTTATTTTTTCTAAGGGGTGGGGATTTGTTAATTAAATATATTTAGAAAAATGATCACTGTTAAATCATTAACAGATTTAACAGTGATCATTAAGATGATAATACCCCTTTAAGCAGCTTGTAATATAAATATATATATACATATCAAGTTAGTACTTGCAATATGTCTGTCTGCCTTCACTTCTCCTTTCCTTTCAGTATAACAGGAAAGATATCTAACAAATAATCCCAGTTGTATATTTTTTCTCTGAAACCACACTTAACCCAGTTTGTGTGTTATTTATCCAGTGCTTTCATTTCTTCATCATTAATTACATTGATGCTTTCTAACATGTGTATCATTCAGCAGTCTGTGTGCATATTTCCATCTACTTCTATTAACAGTGACATATGATCTCTTGAAAAATATTAACACCACCTCTTACTATCTGTTAACAAAAGGCTTTTATATACATCTTGTGTGGGAGGCAGCAATATTAAGGTGTTCTATCTGTTGAGAGCAGCAGTTTCTTTTACTGAAATAATACTTCTCAATTTGCTGCTTACGTGCTTGGAAAATTCAATTCGGTTGCTTCATCGAATGTCACAAAGAAATTTGCTTTGGGACGAATTATTTCAACATGAAACACATTTCTTGTCATGTAGCAGGTGCAATTACGGGGAACGACGATTGCGCCAGTCATTGAACCCCACAGATGTCTTTTTCATCGCTGATCTGAGATTAAAAATGATGGCCTTCATGGTTAAATCAGTTTTTAAAAAAGTTCAATAAATACTCACTTTATCCATTTGATGAGCCGGCTGGCGCAGTGACGTCATACGTCACCACGCGCAACATCTCGTGCAGTATCTTCAATCAAGATGGCCGCAACGGGCTCTTCTTCGCGTGCAAAGGGATGAGGTGAGTATGTTTTTTTTATTTTTATTACTGTTATTTCAGGGAAAATAAATTCGATACCACAAAGCGCAAGGAAATTTGGCTTTGCAGCTAATTGAATTTTTCCTGAAATTCGAATCGAAGTCCACTTCAGATACTTTGATTTGCTCAACACTAGTTCTGTTGTTTCTTGGAAAATATATATGTTGCTTTTAACTTAAAGGGAGTCTGTTACATAAGTTTCACTAATATAACTACCAGCAATGGTTCAGAACATTGTAAAAGCATTAACCATATTTTTATGTCATCTGGGTGTTTATTCAATGTCCAGGAAAATCACTTTTATTCCTATGAAATTTACAGTATTTGACAGACTCCGTTTGAATTTAAAGAGGTTGTTCCACCCAAAAATATTCTACAGATTTCAAACCAGCACCTGGATCTGAAGACTTTTATAACTGCATATAATTAAAAATTTTGTGTAGCCACTGAGTTATTCATTAAAATGTATCTGTATAGCACCACCTGTTCTTTTTTTTTTTTTTTTTTCTTTCTTCTTTGTCCTGCTCACTGTGACGGCCACACATGCTCAGTTTCATCCTTCAACTGCCTCCTGGGCTGTGATAGGGAGAGCATAGACACGCCCACTGAGCTGCAGCAGAAAAGACACTCCCTTGAGCTGTCATCTTGATATAAATCTAGCAGAGTAATAAATGGTCAGTTCTTTGGATCCATTCGATGTACTGGGCTGGTTCTAGCTTTGTTAGAAAGAGATTGTCACATACTATACGATGTCCGATTTTCATTTTTTACATTACTCATGGAATGATCCCTTGCATACGCATGAGAATTCTGAAACTCCAAAGCTTTGAACTATATTTTGTTTTAAACCTTGAAAAATAAACATTTACAAAGACTTGTCAACTGTTCTAACATTTCTGACCAACTAAATACTTGCATTCTCCATGAAATAATAAAGCTGGAGCATTGTGCCACTGCATTGCGTCACTCGTAGGTTAGGATCTGCTCACATCGGAGAGATACCTTAGGAATGTTTCCAAACTTATACCTCCAATGAAAGTCTATGACATATGGACCCTTATGTTAAGTTTTTTTTTTTTTTTTCTCTTTGTATAGAAAAACATAATCCATATAGTTGAAACAAAGTATACTGATATATAATGGCCCCAACAGATGCTAAACAGGTAGCTTTTTGCATCTGTTGGGTGCATGGAGTTCTCTCCAGAACAAGTGCCAGGTAGGGCTCAAACACTATTCTCATTTCACAACTGAGCATTGCCATTTCCTTGTAAATATCACGCAAAAAAAGGTCCAAAAAATGTTTTGCCAACTTGTACGTACACACACATATCACCTCACCTTAGATCATGTCAGGCTCCGATTGACAATCTGCCCTACCAGGCATTTTCCCCCTGGGCCATGCTGTAATCACTTTGTGGGCTGCCGGCATTCTCTAATTATGTTACATTTCCTACAAGCTAGAGGTACAGGCTGCTGAAGTGCACATAATCTCCTACTCCTAATCCTCTATAGCTCAGGACGTCTTGTGTTAGTGGAAGTAACACTGTTTATGTCTGACTGTTGACTTCACCCCTATCTTCTTCCAACACCTGCTGCTCCATTTTGTGGTGATCCGGACCTGAGTAGATGATGCAGCAGGCTCCTGGACTGTCTCTCCAGTCTTTTTCCATGCAGCCAAAACAGCTCCTGCAGGCAGGACTGGGTGAGTCTGTCATTTAACCATCTATTGCTGTCACCACTGGGCAGCTGCACAAGACTCATCAACTTCACTCAAGGAGTGACAGTATCTTTATAATTATAGGAGCTTATTTCCTTCCAGTTCTCCATCCAGAGACTTCCCCAGACTCTGCTAACAACCCTTTATACAGACTCTCCTCACCTTTCCCATTCCTAGTAAAAGGGGCTGTGTGCTGAGCGCTCCCCTTATTTTTCACTTGGCAATCAGGAAATAGTGTAGTGGGCTGCAGAAACATTCTCAGTACCCAGAGCGTGCAACTGAAGAGGTCTTAACATTCTCTGCACTGATCGCAAATGGGAGATACTGACTCACATCAAGACAGCAGGACTGCAGGAAGCCACCGCCGCCACCACCATGGAGTCCTGGAAACTGAGGAACAACACAACAGGTATCTGCCTATTAAAGGGGTTGTCCCATGATTAATGTAAACATTTTTAATCAGGAAACATATAGTACATGACAGTCTCTTTCTTACAAAGCTAGAACCAGTCCTGTACCTCCCATGGATACAGAGCACCCCCATTTATTACTCCAGTTGCTCTTCTAGATTCTGGCATGTACTTTCTCATGAGTTAGGGGGGTACTATCTCTCCTTAGGGAGAGAGTACCTTAATCAGCGTGAGGAGGCCATTCATGCTCCTCTGGAATTCTGTGAGGAAAAGGATGCAAATGAGCTCTTAAAAAACTATGCCTCTAATGCCACCAGATGTAAGGCAGCTATCCTATATGTTCACCTCAATGTTCAGCTCTTTAACTAAGCCTTGAGACATGACTTGGATATTAAATAAGCCAGCACCTCATCTGCAGACAGCTGTTTCAGGGTGATAGCCCCTCATCAGTGCAGAGCAGAGAGTACTTACTGGCTTGACTGGGTGAGAGGCCTGTCAGGGTTAGCAGGGTACTATCTCTCCTCAGTGAGTAGCTATGGCTGGTGGCAGTTGAAAGAGTGACCACCTAAGTAAGGAAGACAGAAAAATAAGGAAAAGTGCAAATAAAATAAGGAAAAGAGTAAACTGGAGATATATTTTATTGAATAACTTAGTGGCTATACTAAATGTTTAAATATATCCAATTACATAAGTATTCAGATCCAGGTGCTGGTTTGAAAAATGTAGTATATTATCCATGGGAAAACGCCTTTAACTTCTTCAGATGAATGTTATAAAAGCCCCTGTAGGTGTAATGTGTAAGTGTCCAATACTTGTGTTCATATAGTGTAAGTACTCCAGATTGGTTCCATTAAAAAAATATAACTTATACATGGAAAAGCAGGCCATAGCACAGCTGTATCTAAACAAAAAAATCATGGCTTTTGGAATGCCAAAAATCTGTGCTATTACGGTCCAAAATACCTGCATGCATCCTTAAAGGTTTAAAGATTTGCCGCACATAATGTACCTGAAAATCTACTTCCATACAGTATAAAAATAAAACTGAAAATTGGCAGGATGACGTATTGCCTTTAGTTTGCATTAAATACAAGGGCACCTCAGAGAAAGGTGTTCTGCACAATGACATGAGCTTGTATGACTAACTGCTTTGAAGGACAACATTTCTTTGTATCTCAGTAAGACTCATTCATGAATCATAAGTCACTTCATTTCTAAAGTGAGGTTGAATCCATGACTAGAACATCACTTCCTGCACTGCCTACACGCTGCTTTGAATGTGTAAAACAAAATCACATTTATTTTTCAATTCGAATAGCCGCATGAGAGCTTTTTTTTTTTTGTTGTGGGACAAATTGTACTTTCTAATAGCACCATTCAACCACTTCACAACCTTCCATTGACTATAAACGTCCTAATCGTGCAGCTGCCGAGCAGGCGGCCTGCTGTCAGTGACAGCAGGGCACTCCAGGGAGAAGGCAGGGACCGTTCCTCGGTGTCCTGGCCTTATCGATCGCTGGGCGTTGTGTATACAGATCAGGAAGCGCTATGCACTTACTGTCGCGGGAAGGTGGTCATGTGACCGCTGGGGCTGGAAGAGTGCAGGAGCTGTTGGGTCTTCCACAGACCTCGATCACCCCTGCATTGAGGCTGTACAGTGTACCCCGTAACTGGGGTTACTATGTCAGCCCCATTTACAGGAGAAATCAATAGTGAAAAAAAAAAGTGAAGTTAAGTGTCCCCGAGAAGTCTTGTATGATCTTATCGGGGACGCAAAGTGTAAAATAAAAAAATATGAAAAAATAAAGTGTTATAAAAAAAGGTTTCACATGTAAAACAAAAAAAATATCCCCAATTAAGTAATTATAACAAATGATAAAAATAGAAAAAATAAAATAAAATAGACATATTTAGCTTTGCCGTGTCCGTGACGGCCGGCTGTATGAATATATTGCAAGATCCACCTCGTCCGATAAACACCATAAGAAAAAAAAAAAAAGGTGTCAAGAAAAGCCATCTTTGTCACCTTACATCACAAAAAGTGCAACCCCAAGTGATCAAAAAGGCGTACATCCCACTAAATGGTACCAATAAAACCACCTCATCCCGCAAATGTAAAATGTAAATAAATAAGAAAAAGTATACATATTAGGTATTGCCAAATTTCGTAATGATCTGCTCTATAAAAATGTCACATGACCTAACACTTCAGGTGAACGCTATAAAAATAAATAAATAAAAACTGTGCTAAAACAACCAATTTTTTGTCACCTTGCCGCATAAAGTGCAATAATGAATGATCAAAAAATCATATGTCCCCAAAAATGGTACCAATAAAACTCTTCCTCCAAAAAACGAGCCCCTGCACAAGACAATCGGCAGAAAAATAAAAAAATATATGTCATTCAGAAAATGGAGAAACAAAAACATAATTTTACTTTCATATTGCACATGCGCCAGCGCAATATGAAAAGCTGTTCCTCTGCCCAAAATGGGCAGAGCAGCGCGCAGGTGCGGGCCAGTTCCCAGCCCGCTGTCCTCTGGTGCTGCTCGTGACGTCCGCCGGCTGGAGGTCTGTTTTTCGGGGCACATCGCCCAGTAACGCCGCCCCTGGGCACCTTCAGAAGGTCATTTGTATAAGTTTAAAAAGTGTTATTTTCATTATCTGGACGAGGGACACACAAGAGAAAGGTACGATTGTAATGAGGGTCAAAGAGTCTATAACCTGATCTGAGCGGTCAAAAACACTCAGATTAGGTGAAAGACTCCCTTTAAATTCAAGGGATACAGGTACCAACATGCATGCTGAGCCCACTCTATACCTCTCCTGGTGCCAAATGGCTTCCAATGAATGAAATTAGAGTCCACTCTATTTTTCTCCTGGTGCCAAAAGGTTTCCAGTGAGTGCAGGGAGAGCAGGCTGCAGCTTTAGGGCTCATGCACACAAACGTATTTTCCTTCCGCTTCCTTTCCGTTTTTTTTGCGGACCGTATGCGGGACCATTCACTTCAATGGGGCCGTAGAAAATACAGAAGTTACTCTGTGTGCATTCCATTTCGGTTTGTCCGCATGGCCATTCCACCAAAAAGTAGCGCATGTCCTATTATTGTTCGCAAATCACGGTCCGAGGCCCCATTTAAGTCAATGGGTCCGCAATAAATACGAAACGCACATGGAACACATCAATATGTCATCCGTATTTCATCCATATTTTGTGGATCCCTACTGTAGAAATGCTATGCCCAGCCCATATTGCTCATGTGTTTGGTGATTTATAAGTTACTGTTTCTGTATACGATCCTCAAAAAACGAATCAAATACGGAAACCATATGAATATGTTTTGTGCAATAACGGAACGGAAGAGGACTTAAATCAGAGGGAAAAAAACCTCAGATATTGAACAACGGATCCGTGAGAAACAGACCGCAAAACAACAACAGGTCATGTGCATGAGCCCCTATAATTACACTAATTAAAATTAGCCTATGGGGCAGACAGGCTGGTCAGGGGTGCAAGACTAAATAGAGTCAGCCACAACTCCAGTACAAACTGCAAAGTAAAAGGGAGTGCAGGTTCCACATTCATGCTGGGTCCACTCTGCTTTTTATCATTTTTGGTGCCAAAATGGCCTCCATTAAATTCAGAGGATACAGGTACAATAAATCACTGCGAAAGGTGCACCACAATGATTTTCAACTGGCAACACTGGCTAATCCCTCAAGCTGATGTTAAGAACTGAGACTTTAGGGGGCGTGGCCTGCTCTCTGATGGCGCCGGTCGCATAGCGCATCTGCTCCGGACCAAACATCTAAAAAGCGTCTCACAGCAGCTACTCCGGCATCCTATCACTACAAGCTACAGCCTTTTAAGGAGCTCCAGACATGGGGAAGGTTATGAGACATCCCGCTCCGGCAAAATTGACCGAATTCTAGGAGCGGGCCTGAGAGGGAATCCCTTGAAAATACTCAGCTCACAGCAGATGTTATGTGCTCCATGCTGGACACTTTCTGAAAGATCTCAGGAAAGACATCCAGAGCATTGGTGACCGCACGTCGCATCTGGAGGTTAAAATGGCTGAATTTGCTACCTCCCACAACACCCTTATCGATGCCCATGAGGCTATAGAAGATGATGTTGCTAAACTAACAGCTAAGCTACAAGACTTGGAGGACAGACACAGGCGGAACAATGTAAGAATCGGTGGGATCCCAGAGTCTGTTGAAGCACATGAGCTGGAGCATCTCCTGCAGCAGCTTCTGAAAGCGGCACTGCCTGATTCCACAGAGAGGGACTTGATCGTAGCCACAGAGTGCCCAAGCCTAAAGGTCTGGATCCATCCCTTCCACGCGATGTTATTGGCAGGATCCACTTTTACACCATTAAAGAGGCGTTCCTGAGGGTCCTGAGGCAGAACCCGTCCCCATCGGAGGACTTTACAGGTATTGCGGTATACTCGGATCTCTCTGCAGCCACGCTTACTAAGCGCAAAGAATTCGCCCCAATCACCGCTGTACTGAGACAGCAACAAATAAAATATCGCTGGGGTTTCCCAGTGAAGCTGCTGGTCATGTATAATGGGGGTCTACAAGTTTTCAACTAACCTCAAGTGGTGACTCGTCATCTAACCGAATGGGGCCTTATCAGTGGGGACTCTTTTTGGGCAAAGGAAGCCGCGCCGCGTCCAGACAATATCCCACCAGAATAAGACGGAGCTTGATATGTGAGTTCATTCCAGCAGGGAGTAGCCAGATGACTGTCCACTAGAGATGACGCGAACATAAAATTTTCAGCGAACGCGAACATAAAATTTTACAGCGAACGCGAATTTTCGCAAATGTTCGCGAACGGGCGAACCGGGCGAACCGCCATTGACTTCATTGGGGAGGTGAATTTTTAAACCCACAGGGACTCTTTCTGGCCACAATAGTGATGGAAAAGTTGTTTCAAGGGTACTAACACCTGGACTGTGGCATGCCGGAGGGGGATCCATGGCAAAACTCCCATGGAAAATTACATAGTTGACGCAGAGTTGGATTTGTATCCATAAAGGGCATAAATCACCTAACAATCCAATTGTTTTTGAACAACGTGGTTTAAAACATCCAGTGTGTGTATACGATCAGGTATGACGTTGTATCGATCAGGTAGTGTAAGAGTTACGCCCGCTTCACAGACATTGACAGATCAAACTCCCCTTTTAATGCACCGCAAACCACCGCAAACAGTCCATTTGCCCAACCGCAAACTTCCCATTTGCACAAGGTTGGATACCAAGCTAGCCATGTCCCGTTGATGTCATTGAAGGTTTCTTCCTCCACCCAGCCACGTACAACACCAAGGGTCCCGGAAAGGTGAATTGAATTGATTTTTCGAATGAGGAGATGGTTAAAAAAACGCTGGCTCCCTCCCCTGTTTGAATTCACGGTCACCGCGTCTGTGCCGTGCAATTTACTGTCCCACCCGATATGAGTGCTATTTTCTATAGTTTTCTCTACTCATCAGTTTAATCCCTGTTACGTCCCCAATCTGGGCTCCATTTATTAAATAGATTTTTCGAACGGGGAGATGGTTAAAAAATTGCTGGCTCCCTCCCCTTTGTTTGAATCCACGCCACGGTCACTGCGTCTGCGCCGTGCAATTTACTGTCCCACCCGATTTGAGTGGTATTTCCTGTAGTACTATTCTCATCAGTTTATTCCCTGTTACATCCCATATCAGGGTGGGATTTCCTTTTGTGAAAAAAAATTTAGGCCGGGTATCTTCGACTGCCATCACAGTGACAGACCAAACTCTGATACACCAAACTGAATTGATTTTAGGAACCGGGAGATGGAAAAAGCAGCTTGATTGGTCCTCTTACTCCCAAGTTGGGGCACTGCGCGTGCACGGAGCAATGTGCTGTGACACCCTATATGAGTGGTGTCTTAACTAGCACTATGCCTATCAGTTTAATCCCTGTTACGTCCCCTATCCGGGGACGTGTGTCGAATTGATTAACCATTGTCGAATTAACGAACCATTACGACATCCTGGAATAATTTAGTTCTGAGCTTTGTACTTGATTTGTTTTGGAATTGTTGGGGATTTTTTAAATTGTCTGCATTAATAAACTATTAAGAGACTTTATTATGATTTTTTTATTTTATGTATTAAAAACCCACCCATACAACTTAAAAAAAGATAAATAAAAAAATGTAAGCTTTTTCTATGAAAAAACATCCAGCCGTCCCGATCGCTTTTGGTCTGATCATAATGAAGCAACGGCCTTATCATCTGGGGTATGGCAACATTGCCAACACACTCATATAGGTGATGATCGCTTCATTATGATACGCAAGCCCCTTCACCACAACAAGGTAGCGATCACGAAAGGGGAATTGACACTTGTATGTGCCTTTTTTTTGTTTTGTTTTTGCAGCCATAGTGCAGCACCAGAGGCCAGAAAAATTAGGCATGTACACATGCCTGAAAAACAATGTTATTGTTGCAGCCGCTGTTGTAGCAGCGGCCGGAAAAATTGATGTTTTCAAGGCAGAAAGGTGACTAAAACATTGCGGCTTGAACCCTAGTTGGTGGCAGAGAATTCACGAAAGTCATCCGGTATGCAGACATTAAATACAGCAGCGTGGGGACCATTTTGAGGCCAAGCCATGTCATCAGGCCTTTTGTTAGTTAAACGTATCCCCTACTGTCAGTCCCTTCGGGATCAACACTTTTTTGACCGAGGCGACTTCTTTTTTCAGTGACAATGCCTCCTGCAGCACTGAAGGTCCTTTCTGACAGGACACTTGAAGCGGGGCAGACCAGAAGTTCTATCGCAAACTGGGACAGCTCAGGCCACAGGTCAAGCCTGCACACCCAGTAGTCAAGGGGTTCATCGCTCCCCAGAGTGTCGATATCTGCCTTTAAGGCGAGGTAGTCTGCCACCTGTCGGTCGAGTCGTTCTCTAAGGCTGGATCCCGAAGGGCTGTGGCGATGTGTAGGACTGATAAAGCTCTGCATGTCCTCCATCAACAATACATCTGTAAAGCGTCCTGTCCTTGCCGCCGTGGTCGTGGTAGGAGGAGGATTACTTTGAGTTAGATTCCCGTTGTGCTGTGACATCCCCCTTATAAGCTGTGTAAAGCATATTTTTTAGTTTGGTTTTGAACTGCTGCATCCTTTCTGACTTCTGGTAATTTGGTAACATTTCTGCCACTTTCTGCTTATACCGGGGGTCTAGTAGCGTGGCCACCCAGTACAGGTCATTCTCCTTCATCCTTTTTATACGAGGGTCCCTCAACAGACATGACAGCATGAAAGACCCCATTTGCACAAGGTTGGATACCCAGCTATTCGTTTCCCGTTCCTCCTCCTCACTGATGTCATTGACAGTCTGTTCTTCCCCCCAGCCACGTACAAGACCACGGGTACCAGATAGGTGACAACAACGAGCACCCTGGGATGCCTGCTGTGGTTGGTCTTCCTCCTCCTCAAAGCCACATTCCTCCTCTGACTCCTCTTCCTCATACTCCTCTTGCAGCGTTGCCGCAGGTCCGGCAAGCGATGATGAAAAGGCTGTTTCTGGTGGTGATGGTGACCACAACTCCTCCTCTTCCTCTTCCCGCTCATCTACAGCCTGATCCAGCACTCTTCGCAGGGCAAGCTCCAGGAAGAAAACAAATGGTATGAGGTCGCTGATGGTGCCTTCGGTGTGACTGACTAGGATTGTCTATGAGCCTACAGGCATTGCGCATGAGCTTCCAGTAACGTGGCAAAAAAATTCCCAGCTCCGCAGAGCCTGTCCTAGCACCCCGGTCATACAAATACTCGTTGACGGCTTTTTCTTGTTGGAGCAGGCAGTCGAACATTAGGAGTGTTGAATTCCAACGTGTCGGGCTGTCACAAATCAAGCGCCTCACTGGCATGTTGTTTCGGCGCTGAATGTCTGCAAAGTGCGCCATGGCCGTGTAGGAACCCCTGAAATGGCCACACACCTTCCTGGACTGCTTGAGGACATCCTGTAAGCCTGGGTACTTAGACACAAAGCGTTGTACGATGAGATTCAACACATGTGCCATGCACGGCACATGTGACAACTTGCCCAAATTCAATGCCGCCAACAAATTGCTTCCATTGTCACACACCACTTTGCCGATCTCCAGTTGGTGCGGGGTCAGCCACTGATCCACCTGTGCGTTCAGGGCGGACAGGAGTGCTGGTTCGGTGTGGCTCTCTGCTTTCAGGCAAGTCAACCCCAAGACAGCGTGACACTGTCGTATCCGGGATGTGGAATAGCCCCTGGGGAGCTGAGGTGGTTTAGTTGATGTGCAGCCAGATGCCGCATCAGAAGAGGACTATGGAAGAGGATGGAATAGGAGGAGTAGAGGAGGTGGCAGTAGACCTGCCTGCAAGTCGTGGCGGGGTCACCAACTCCGCTGAAGAGCCACGCATTCCATGCTTGGCAGCCGTCAGCAGGTTGAGCCAATGCGCAGTGTAGGTAATATACCTGCCCTGACCGTGCTTTGCAGACCAGGTATCAGTGGTCAGATGGACCCTTGCCCCAACACTGTATGCCAGAGATGCCATGACTTCCTTTTCAATCACTGAGTAGTGGTTTGGGATTGCCTTATTAGAAAAAAAAAATTGTCCAGGTACATTCCACTGTGGTGTCCCAATAGCGACAAATTTTTTGAAGGCCTCAGACTCCACCAGCTGGTATGGTAACAGCTGGCGGGCTAAGAGTTCCGTCAATCCAGCTGTCAGACGTCGGGCAAGGGGGTGACTCTGTGACATTGGATTCTTACGCTCAAACATTTCCTTAACAGACACCTGACTGTGGGCAGATGAGATGGAACTGCTCAAGGTGAGAGGCGGAGTGGCGGGTGGTTGAGAGGGGGCAAGGAGGACAGCAGTGGTTGACGTGGCTGAAGATGCTGGACCAGGAGGAGGATGGTGGCTTTGAGCTTGTGTGCTGCTTCTACTCGTCATCATGTGTTGATCCCATAGGAGTTTGTGATGTGCGATCATGTGCCTTCGCAAAGCAGTTGTACCTAGGTGGGTGTTGGATTTCCCACGACTCAGTTTCTTTTGGCACAGGTTGCAAATGGCATCGCTGTTGTCAGAGGCAGACACACACAAAAAATGCCACACTGCTGAGCTTTGCAATGACAGCATTCTGGTGGTGGCAACAGCATGCGTTGATTGGCGTGTTGTCTGGCTGACCCCGGGTGCCGATACATGCTGTCTGTGCCACTAGCTCCTTGCGACAACCTCCCCCTGCTTCCAACTCGTCTCCTCCTTCTCTCTGTCTCCCCTTCTGAACTTTCCCCCTCTTCTTCTTCTCTTCGAGCAGGCACCCACGTGGCATCCACAGACACATCGTCATCATCAACCGCTTTACTTGTATCTTACACCTCAGCAAAGTAAGCAGCAGCGGGTACAACATCATCATCATCATCATCACACTGTACGTCCATGTGTGTAATGCTGCCTGACTGAGACATATCCCTGTTATCTACATCCCCTGGCAATAATGGTTGCGCATCACTAATTTCATCAAACTGATGTGTAAATAACTCCTCTGACGGGTCAAGTGAAGTGGCTGTGGTGGTAGTAGTGGTGGTGGCGGAGGGCGGGAGAGTGGTGACCAAAGCTGAGCTGGAGGAGGATGGTGCGTCAAGGTTCTTAGCGGAAGCTGTTGAAGATTGGGTGTCCTGTGTAAGCCAGTCAACTATTTTCTCCAAATTTTTGGGGTTCAGGGTACGTGGCCTCTGAACACTGGGCATTATTCCAGGGCCAGTGGAAATCACAGCACCACAACCACGACGGCCCCTGCGGGGTGGCCTGCCTCTGCCTGACATTTTTTTTTAGAAAAGTGGTTTATGCGTACAAGGTACTGTGCCACCTTATATAAGTTGTGGGCAGTGGGCACTGTACAGTCTGTGTGGGCCTGACACACACGGGCTTGCAATTTGCAAAAGTGATAATATCACAGAAAAAAATGTAATATAATTTTATTTATCTGCAAGGTATTTGAGTGAATGACACCCTGTAACGGTATGAGTGGAGGCCTAGCCACTAGCCAGTGGCCACAATACAGTCTGTGTGGGCCTGACACACACAGCCTTGCAATTTGCAAATGTGATTATATCACAGAAAAAATTTAATATAATGTTTTTTATCGGCAGGCTATTTGAGTGAATGACACTCTGTAACGGTATGAGTGGAGGCCTAGCCAGTGGCCACAATACAGTCTGTGTGGGCCTGACACACACGGGCTTGCAATTTGCAAATGTTATTATTTCACAGAAATTTTTTTATTGATTTTTTTTTTTAATCTGCAAGGTATTTGAGTGAATGACACCCTGTAACGGTATGAGTGGAGGCCTAGCCAGTGGCCACAATACAGTCTGTGTGGGCCTGACACACACAGGCTTGCAATTTGCAAATGTGATTATATCACAGAATTTTTTTTTATAGAATTTTTTTGATCTGCAAGGTATATGAGTGAATGACACCCTGTAACAGTATGAGTGGAGGCCTAGCCACTAGCCAGTGGCCACAATACAGTCTGTGTGGACCTGACACACACAGGCTTGCAAATGTGATTATGTCACAGAAAAATATTAAATAGAATTTATTTTTATCTGCAAGGTAGTTTCTGTCACACCCTGTATGAATGGTGTGCACGTGCTGTCTGTGACTGAGCCTGCAACTAGAGTTAAGCGAACACCTGGATGTTCGGGTTCGAGAAGTTCGGCCGAACTTCCCGGAAATGTTCGGGTTCGGGATCCGAACCCGACCCGAACTTCGTCCCGAACACGAACCCCATTGAAGTCAATGGGGACCCGAACTTTTTGGCACTAAATGGGCTGTAAAACAGCCCAGGAAAGGGCTAGAGGGCTGCAAAAGGCAGCAAAATGTAGTTAAATCCCCTGCAAACAAATGTGGATAGGGAAATGAATAAAAATAAAATAAATAAAAATTAACCAATATCAATTGGAGAGAGGTCCCATAGCAGAGAATCTGGCTTCATGTCAGCAGAGAATCAGCCTTCCTGTCATAGCAGAGAATCAGGCTTCACGTCACCCAACACTGGTACAGTCCATTGTCATATATTTAGGCCCCGGCACCCAGACAGAGGAGAGAGGTCCCATAACAAAGATTCAGGCTTCATGTCAGCAGAGAATCAGTTTTCATGTCATAGCAAAGAATCATGCTTGACATCACCCAAACACTGGAACAGTCCATTGTCATATATTTAGGCCCCGGCACCCAGGCAGAGGAGAGAGGTCCCATAACAGAGATTCAGGCTTCATGTCAGCAGAGAATCAGTCTTCATGTCATAGCAGAGAATCAGGCTTCACGTCACCCACCACTGGAACAGTCCATTGTCAGATATTTAGGCCCCGGCACCCAGGCAGAGGAGAGAGGTCCCATAACAGAGATTCAGGCTTCATGTCAGCAGAGAATCAGTCTTCATGTCATAGCAGAGAATCAGGCTTCACGTCACCCACCACTGGAACAGTCCATTGTCAGATATTTAGGCCCCGGCACCCAGGCAGAGGAGAGAGGTCCCATAACAGAGATTCAGGCTTCATGTTAGCAGAGAATCAGTCTTCATGTCATAGCAGAGAATCAGGCTTAACGTCACCCACCACTTGAACAGTCCATTGTCATATATTTAGGCCCCGGAACCCAGTCAGAGGAGAGGTTCATTTAACTTTGGGTTGCCCCGCAATATAATGGTAAAATGAAAATAAAAATTGGATTGAGTATTGGGCCCTATTCTCTTCAATATATTTATTAATGATCTTGTAGAAGGCTTGCATAGTAAAGTATCAATTTTCGCAGATGACACTAAACTGTGTAAAGTAATTTACACTGATGAGGACAGTATACTACTACAGAAGGATCTGGATAGACTGGAGGCTTGGGCAGATAAGTGGCAGATGGGGTTTAACACTGATAAATGTAAAGTTATGCACATGGGAAGGAAAAATGCAAGTCAACCGTACATACTAAATGGTAAAACACTCGGTAACACTGACATGGAAAAGGATCTAGGAATTTTAATAAACAGCAAACTAAGCTGCAAAAACCAGTGTCAGGCAGCTGCTGCCAAGGCCAACAAGATAATGGGTTGCATCAGAAGGGGCATAGATTCCCGTGATAAGAACATAGTCCTACCACTTTACAAATCGCTAGTCAGACCACACATGGAGTACTGTGTACAGTTCTGGGCTCCTGTAAACAAGGCAGACATAGCAGAGCTGGAGAAGGTCCAGAGGAGGGCAACTAAAGTAATAACTGGAATGGGGCAACTACAGTACCCTGAAAGATTATCAAAATTAGAGTTATTCACTTTAGAAAAAAGACGACTGAGGGGAGATCTAATTAATATGTATAAATATATCAAGGGTCAGTACAGAGATCTATCCCATCAGCTATTTATCCCCAGGACTGTGACTGTGACGAGGGGGCATCCTCTGAGCCTGGAGGAAAGAAGGTTTGTACACAAACATAGAAAAGGATTCTTTACGGTAAGAGCAGTGAGACTATGGAACTCTCTGCCTGAGGAGGTGGTGATGGTGAGTACAATAAAGGAATTCAAGAGGGGCCTGGACGTATTTCTGGAGCTTAATAATATTACAGGCTATAGCTACTAGAGAGGGCTCTTCCTCTGGATCAACTTGCGGGATAACAGGCCGAACTGGATGGACAAATGTCTTTTTTCGGCCTTATGTACTATGTTACTATGTTACTATGAATGAGGAAGTGCCCCGGAGTACAATAATATATGGTTAAGGGGAGGTAGTTATAAATGTCTAATCTGCACAAGGGATGGACAGGTCCTGTGGGATCCATGCCTGGTTCATTTTTATGAACGTCAGCTTGTCCACATTGGCTGTAGACAGGCGGCTGCGTTTGTCTGTAATGACGCCCCCTGCCGTGCTGAATACACATTCAGACAAAACGCTGGCCGCCGGGCAGGCCAGCACCTCCAAAGCATAAAAGGCTAGCTCTGGCCACGTGGAGAATTTGGAGACCCAGAAGTTGAATGGGGCCGAACCATCAGTCAGTACGTGGAGGGGTGTGCACACGTACTGTTCCACCATGTTCATGAAATGTTGTCTCCTGCTAACACGTTCCGTATCAGGTGGTGGTGCAGTTTGCTGTGGCGTGTTGACAAAACTTTTCCACATCTCTGCCATGCTAACCCTGCCCTCAGAGGAGCTGGCCGTGACACAGCTGCGTTGGTGACCTCTTGCTCCTCCTCTGCCTTGGCCTTGGGCTTCTACTTGTTCCCCTGTGACATTTGGGAATGCTCTCAGTAGCGCGTCTACCAACGTGCACTTGTACTCGCGCATCTTCCTATCACGCTCCAGTGCAGGAAGTAAGGTGGGCACATTGTCTTTGTACCATGGATCCAGCAGGGTGGCAACCCAGTAGTCCGCACACGTTAAAATGTGGGCAACTCTGCTGTCGTTGCGCATGCACTGCAGCATGTAGTCGCTCATGTGTGCCAGGCTGCCCAGATGTAAGGACAAGCTGTCCTCTGTGGGAGGCGTATTGTCATCGTCCTGCGTTTCCCCCCAGCCACGCACCAGTGATGGGCCGAGCTGCGTTGGGTGCCACCCCGCTGTGAACATGCTTCATCCTCATCCTCCTCCACCTTTTCCTCATCCTCGTCCTCCAGTAGTGGGCCCTGGCTGGCCACATTTGTACCTGGCCTCTGCTGTTGCAAAAAACCTCCCTCTGAGTCACTTCGAAGAGACTGGCCTAAAAGTGCTAAAAATGACCCCTCTTCCTCCTCCTCCTCCTCCTGGGCCACCTCCTCTTCCATCATCGGCCTAAGTGTTTTCTCAAGGAGACATAGAAGTGGTATTGTAACGCTGATAACGGCGTCATCGCCACTGGCCATGTTGGTGGAGTACTCGAAACAGTGCAACAGGGCACACAGGTCTCGCATGGAGGCCCAGTCATTGGTGGTGAAGTGGTGCTGTTCCGCAGTGCGACTGACCCGTGCGTGCTGCAGCTGAAACCCCACTATGGCCTGCTGCTGCTCGCACAGTCTGTCCAGCATGTGCAAGGTGGAGTTCCACCTGGTGGGCACGTCGCATATGAGGCGGTGAGCGGGAAGGCCGAAGTTACGCTGTAGCGCAAACAGGCGAGCAGCGGCAGGATGTGAACGCCGGAAGCGCGAACAGACGGCCCGCACTTTATGCAGCAGCTCTGACATGTCGGGGTAGTTGTGAATGAACTTCTGCACCACCAAATTCAGCACATGCGCCAGGCAAGGGATGTGCGTCAAACCGGCTAGTCCCAGAGCTGCAACAAGATTTCGCCCATTATCGCACACCACCAGGCCGGGTTTGAGGCTCACCGGCAGCAACCACTGGTCGGTCTGTTGTTCTATACCCCGCCACAACTCCTGTGCGGTGTGGGGCCTGTCCCCCAAACATATGAGTTTCAGAATGGCCTGCTGACGTTTACCCCGGGCTGTGCTGAAGTTGGTGGCGAAGGTGTGTGGCTGACTGGATGAGCAGGTGGAAGAAGAGGAGGAGGAAGCCGAGTAGGAGGAGGAGGCAACAGGAGGCAAAGAATGTTGCCCTGCGATCCTTGGCGGCGGAAGGACGTGCGCCAAACAGCTCTCCGCCTGGGGCCCAGCAGCCACTACATTTACCCAGTGTGCAGTTAGGGAGATATAGCGTCCCTGGCCGTGCTTACTGGTCCACGTATCTGTGGTTAGGTGGACCTTGCCACAGATGGCGTTGCGCAGTGCACACTTGATTTTATCGGATACTTGGTTGTGCAGGGAAGGCACGGTTCTCTTGGAGAAGTAGCGGCGGCTGGGAGCAACATACTGTGGGACAGCAAGCGACATGAGCTATTTGAAGCTGTCTGTGTCCACCAGCCTAAATGACAGCATTTCATAGGCCAGTAGTTTAGAAATGCTGGCATTCAGGGCCAGGGATCGAGGGTGGCTAGGTGGGAATTTACACTTTCTCTCAAATGTTTGTGAGATGGAGAGCTGAACGCTGCCGTGTGACATGGTTGAGATGCTTGGTGACGGAGGTGGTGGTGTTGGTGGTACATCCCCTGTTTGCTGGGCGGCAGGTGCCAACGTTCCTCCAGAGGAGGCGGAAGAGGCCGAGGCGGCAGCAGCAGAAGAGGCCGAGGCGGCAGCAGAAGAAGAGGTAGCAGGGGGAGCCTGATTGACTTCCTTGTTTTTAAAGTGTATACTCCACTGCAGTTCATGCTTTGCATGCAGGTGCCTGGTCATGCAGGTTGTGCTCAGGTTCAGAACGTTAATGCCTCGCTTCAGGCTCTGATGGCACAGCGTGCAAACTACTCGGGTCTTGTCGTCAGCACATTGTTTGAAGAAGTGCCATGCCAGGGAACTCCTTGAAGCTGCCTTTGGGGTGCTCGGTCCCAGATGGCGGCGGTCAGTAGCAGGCAGAGTCTCTTGGCGGCGGGTGTTCTGCTTTTGCCCACTGCTCCCTCTTTTGCTACGCTGTTGGCTCGGTCTCACCACTGCCTCTTCCTCCGAACTGTGAAAGTCAGTGGCATGACCTTCATTCCATGTGGGGTCTAGGACCTCATTGTCCCCTGCATTGTCTTCCACCCAGTCTTCCTCCGTGACCTCCTGTTCAGTCTGCACACTGCATAGAGAAGCAGCAGTTGGCACCTGTGTTTCATCATCATCAGAGACGTGCTGAGGTGGTATTCCCATGTCCTCATCATCAGGAAACATAAGTGGTTGTGCGTCAGTGCATTCTATGTCTTCCACCGCTTGGGAAGGGCTAGGTGGATGCCCTTGGGAAACCCTGCCAGCAGATTCTTCAAACAGCATAAGAGACTGCTGCATAACTTGAGGCTCAGACAGTTTCCCTGATATGCATGGGGGTGATGTGACAGACTGATGGGCTTGGTTTTCAGGCGCCATCTGTGCGCTTTCTGCAGAAGACTGGGTGGGAGATAATGTGAACGTGCTGGATCCACTGTCGGCCACCCAATTGACTAATGCCTGTACCTGCCAGTGCTCAGGCCTTACCATCCTTAGAACGGCATTGGGCCCCACCAAATAGCGCTGTAAATTCTGGCGGCTACTGGGACCTGAGGTAGTTGGACGTGTGGCTGTGGCAGAACGGCCACATCCTCTCCCAGCACCAGAGGGTCCACTAACACCACCACGACCATGTCCGCATCCGCGTCCCTTACTAGATGTTTTCCTCATTGTTACCGTTCACCACAATAAGAAAAGTATTATTTGGCCCAATGTATTGAATTCAAATTCAGGCCTTTTTTTGCAGACACCTAACACTATCTGGCTATCTATTTAGGTACCGTATTACACTAATACAGGCACAGCGGTAACGACAGATTTAGCCGACTATAAATTTGAGGCCTATTATTTAGGCGCCGGGTGATAGGTATACGTTTACGGACAGAATTTGACTTGGAAATGCACGGTAGCTTGTGTGTGAAGTTATTGAGAATGACCCTATCTGCACCTTCAATCTAATATACCCTTTTATGGATAGATTTAAAGTAGGCCTGATACAGCAGAAACAACTGATTTAGGGAATTGCTAAGTTGGGAATTGTATTTCAACCCAGAACAAAAACTGTGCTTTGGCGGACACTAAATGAATTGACCAGCCTCAGCAATAAACACAGATTTAGCTGAATATAAATTTGAGGCCTATTATTTAGGCGCTGGGTGACAGGTATATGTTTACGGACAGAATTAGACTTGGAAATGCACGGTAGCTTGTGTGTGAAGTTATTTAGAATGACCCTATCTGCACCTTCAATCTAATATACCCTTTTATGGATAGATTTAAAGTAGGCCTGATACAGCAGAAACAACTGATTTAGGGAATTGCTAAGTTGGGAATTGTATTTCAACCCAGAACAAAAACTGTGCTTTGGCGGACACTAAATGAATTGACCAGCCTCAGCAATAAACACAGATTTAGCTGACTATAAATTTGAGGCCTATTATTTAGGCGCTGGGTGACAGGTATACGTTTACGGACAGAATTAGACTTGGAAATGCACAGTAGCGTGTGAAGTTATTGAGAATGACCCTATCTGCACCTTCAATCTAATATACCCTTTTATGGATAGATTCAAAGTAGGCCTGATACAGCAGAAACAACTGATTTAGGGAATTGCTAAGTTGGGAATTGTATTTCAACCCAGAACAAAAACTGTGCTTTGGCGGACACTAAATGAATAGACCAGCCTCAGCAATAAACACAGATTTAGCTGAATATAAATTTTAGGACTATTATTTAGGCGCTGGGTGACAGGTATACGTTTAGGAACAGAATTAAACTTGGAAATGCACGGTAGCGTGTGAAGTTATTGAGGATGACACTATCCGCACCTTCAATCAAATATACCCTTTTATAGATAGATTTAAAGTAGGTGTGATACAGCAGAAACCACTGATTTAGGGAATTGCTAAGTTGGAAATTGTATTTCAACCCAGAACAAAAATATATCCTTTGCCAGACAGCAGACAGTATTACAATTGGCTGGCCACAGCTGAAACACCAGATTTAGGGTACTGCTATTTTGGCAATTGTATTTCACCCCTCAATAAAATAGCAAGCACAGCCAAGCCCCTGATGTAGGAAATAGCAAAAAAATAACCACACTATTGATGGTTAAATGGACTTGGTGGCAGCTTGTCCCTGATGTAGGATATAGCAAAAAAATAACCACACTATTGATGGTTAAATGAACTTGGTGGCAGCTTGCCCCTGATGTAGGATATAGCAAAAAAAATAACCACACTATTGATGGTTAAATGGACTTGGTGGCAGCTTGCCCCTGATGTAGGATATAGCAAAAAAATAACCACACTATTGATGGTTAAATGGACTTGGTGGCAGGTTGTGCTGGCGCACCACAAGACATAAAATGGCCGCCGATCACCTCAGAAAAAAGTGACTGAAAAATGCTCTGGGCAGCCTAAAAACAGTGAGCAATTGAATAGCAGCAGTTCAATGATCCACAGCTGTAGATCGATCACTGAATTAAGTGTTTTTGAGGAGTTAATCAATGCCTAATCTCGCCCTAACAGTCGCAGCTGCAACCTCTCCCTACACTGATCAGAGCAGAGTGACGTGCGGCGCTACGTGACTCCAGCTTAAATAGAGTCTGGGTCACATGCTGCACTGGCCGATCACAGCCATGCCAATAGTAGGCATGGCTGTGACGGCCTCAAGGGGCAAGTAGTATGACGCTTGTTGATTGGCTGCTTTGCAGCCTTTAAAAAAAGCGCCAAGAAAGCGACGAACACCGAACCCAATTCCGGACTTTTACGAAAATGTTGGGGTTCGGGTCCGTGTCACAGACACCCCAAAATTCGGTACGAACCCGAACTATACAGTTCGGGTTCGCTCATCCCTACCTGCAACCTCTCACACACGGGCAGCCAGGCAACTGCAATATAGATATATATATATAAAAAATAAAAAAGCACACTGATGTACCAGCCCTGAAAAGGGCTTTTTGGGGTGCTGTCAGTACGCTGTCCTTACAGCAGATGAGTCTGTGGACAAGCAATGCCCTAGCTAACACTTTCCCTATTGAATCAGCAGCAGCAGCACTGTCCCTCCTCTCACTGTGAATGCAGCTCCCGAATGAATCTAAAATGGATGCTGTCCAGGAGGTGGGAGGGTCTGGGAGGGAGGGTCTGCTGCTGATTGGCTGGAATGTGTCTGCTGACTGTGAGGTATAGGGTCAAAGATTACTCAATGATGATGTATAGGGGGCGAACGCGAATAGTGGGAACTATTCGACGGCAAACTATTCGGGACATCACTAATAACAGGTAGCATTTAGTGTTAGGTTCTTGTCTTACAGAGATCGCCTTGAAGTGTGGCAGACGGGCCCAAATAATTGTGTACAAAATGTATTTGCTAAGAATCTCCATTTTACAAAATAAGCGTAGCATTAGCACCAGAATATTTTCTATTACTATGGCATTATTGTACTTTATTTGGTTTGCAGAGTGCTGTTGCATTGTGTGTTTTTTTCTTAGTTTTTCTAGCCATGGCAGCATGCACCTGCGCATTGGGATGTGCTGACTGACTTTTTCTTATCTATGAATACATACATAAAAGTCAATGGATATGTGAACGGTCCATGGAGAACATTGACTGCACATGCCTATGATTCACTGACATGTGAAAGAGGCCTAAGGCAGCCCATACATGATGCAACCCCAGCAGCAGGATCTTCATGTAGCTCACCTCTAATAGTAGGATGCACCTACAGTATACTTGCCAGGCTGTGCTTGTACATGCTATTTGAAATGAATATACATGTGCAGCATGCACCCCGTGCCAGTCAACAATTACAGGTGCAGCCCAGCAATTAGGTTGCGCTGCATGTGGATCCCACTGCTAGAACTGCATCATGTATGGGCAACCTAAATGCATTCACAACAAAATTACTCAATCTATGCAGAGAAACTGTTTATTAATGTAGGTATGCTATATAAAATTATATATCAGATAATTGCACAGCCATGCTTATTAATATATAAGCATTTTCCAGTACAGTAAGGGATAGGTAGCCTGAATCACACTTGATCACGATTGTGTGCTCAATAGTGCTACATAAGCTAACACGCGGGATCTCATATTACGCATTACATATTAAAGTGTAACTTCCATTTCATTTTTTATACCCTAATGGTATAGTATACCCTTCTGTATAAATGCTTTTATGCTTTATAATTTAATATTTCTCAGAAATGTGTGTCACTTTCACATTGAGCAGGCTTCTTCCCACAACATTGTCATGTGTAGGCCGTCTCCTCTCTGATATAAACAAGAGATGGGGACACCACTGGGAGGAAGAGCACAGCCCTGAGTTCCTGGGCTCGGACAGTAAGTGGAGGAGGGAGGGCTGCTTTGGATGCTGCTGTCTCCTGAATTGTAGCAGCTAGAAACATATACCTGGTCTTGTTCCAGGGTTTCATACAAGACCAGCTAAATGGTAGCTAAAATCCAAGCAACAGAAGAGATATCACTGTTAGAAATCGAGTTGGGAATAATCACGGGTAAAACTTGCTTTTACTTTCACTTTCAGCTGCATTCACAGCATCCCGATTTCTATCAGTGATATCTTCCCCTGTACTGAACATATTGCTATCATTCTGGTATTGTCTGAAAGCTTGGAATGCCAAACCAGAGATATGAGCAGCTAAATCAGCCCCCCCCCCCCCCTCTCCCTGTCAGTCTGAAGGAAAATAAGTGAGCAGCTGACAGCTGCAGGGGGAGAGAGAAAGCTGTAAAAAAATAAATATATAGAAATGTGATATTATCATCATGTAGTGAGCCAAATAATAAAATTATGCTATTTTTACCACACAGTGAATGCCGCAAAAAAAAAAAAATGGTTCCTAAAAAAACCTTTAATCCTGCAAAATAAAAAATAAAAACATTAAGAAGAAAAAGTTAAAAAGTTATGACTGCTGGAGCACAAAGGGATCTTGTGAAGTCCGGTACAGTAAGCGCCGCCCAGCTCATCAATATTCACTTCGCTGGGCGGCGCTTACTGTCCCCGACTTCACAAGATCCGGCGCATGCGCCGGGCACTGTTAAGAGAAGCGCTTCAGAGCGGGGACCGCAGAAGCCGCCCAGCAAACTGAATATTCTTGAGCTGGGCGGCGCTTCAAATCGGCAGTTGGGGAGGCTGGCTGGGCGCAAGAGAAGTGAAACGACGCCCCTTGGGCAGATTGCAGTCCTTGGAGCAGGTTATAAAACTTAAAGTTTACTGTTTGTATAATGTGGACAGGGGAGATACTTATATGATTCCAATACCCATTATAAGACCTGTAGTCACATATATATACCTCAATATGCTTATTGGCCCTGTCAGTGTCCCTTTAAGGCTAAAATTTATGATGTCACTAGGGGGTTAAAAATGCAATAGTGTCCCTGAGGTTGTGCACCAACAATATTACTGCAGACACACATTAAAAATCTACAATAAAAAAGTGACATTTTTTGGAGGGTTTTGCCAATTTTAAGGTGATTGTTAAGAGGCTAAAACAAATGCTTAGCGATTTCATGTAATGCAGGGCTTGTCTGTCTCTAGTTAGCCGTATGTGAGAGGATACACACCGCTCTGGGGTAGTGGGGGAAGTTATCTGTATTCTGATTGGTCTTGTCTGTCTCTGGTTAGCTGTATGTGGGAGGATACACACTGCTCTGGGGTAGTGGGGGAGGTTACCTGCATTCTGATTGGTCTTGTCTGTCTCTGGTTAGCCGTATATGTGAGGATACACACTGCTCTGGGGTAGTGGGGGAAGTTATCTGCATTCTGATTGGTCTTGTCTGTCTTTGATTAGCTATATGTGAGAGGATACACACTGCTCTGGGATAGTAGGGGGAGTTATCTGCAATCTGATTGGTCTTGTCTGTCTCTGGTTAGCTGTATGTGAGAGGATACACACTGCTCTGGGGTTGTAGTAGAAGTTATCCGCATTCTGATTGGTCTTGTCTGTCTCTGGTTAGCTGTATGTGAGATGATACACACTGCTCTGGAGTAGTGGGGGAAGTTATCTGCATTCTGATTGGTCTTGCTTGTCTGCTAGTTCATATGAGGGGAGCAATTGGTTATGGGAAGTGAGGGAAATACAGGATGGCCTCAAGGACATGACAAGCATCACCACAGGAAGTGCAGCAGAGGCCATCTTAGGAAGATGCTGAAATAGAGGCACAGAGAAATAGGGTTGTTAAGGGCTGAATACAGACACCAGAAAGGTAAAATTAACTGAAAAATACAGCTTCATAAATATCTTCCCTTCAACATCACATATGTTAGGAATTTAATTTATGGTAGTGAAATGGCAGTTACACTTTAAACACTTAACCATAACCCCATGACATGTTTCAGCAGCACCTTGGAGTCTTCAGAGAAATGGGGGACTTGTATTGTCATTTGTGGCTAAGACTATTTAATCCTCGGGTGCCACATCATCAAAAAGCACTGTGTATGACTGGTGGACAAATCTTAGCGCATGCTGCTGGACTTTGAAAAATGTGACAGTTCAACACATCAGAGCACATACTCCCAGGCTTAGAAAATACTGACATGTTAAGCGGGATCTCCTAAAAGTCTAATTTCAGTAGTTAAACACTATGGAACACTATGGACAATTTTATATGAAACTAATAAGCCAAACCATGTGTTATGATACTTTGAGGAAACCTGAGGGAAAGCAGAGATACATGGTTCAACTTACAAAGACCTTGAATCTATTGCTACAGACTAGGCAGTTGTTACACTTGTGTTTCTCTCCCATTTACCACAGTGAACAATATGCACTATATATACAGTACTATCTAGAATAAATTATCTGATACCTTGGTATCAGTTTAAAGCATTTTATACTCACCTACATGAAGTGACCTTTAAAATGATAATACTGATGGTTTCTTATTAAAATATAATGAAATATTATTTATTTAACTGCTACTTTTTGCCATTTTCACAGCAACTTTATGAAACTAGAAACATTCATTGAATACATTTCTCCTGGGGTGATCTGCACTTTGTAGTATCAATCTGAATTTTAAACCATGGACTGTAGAATGGTAAAAAGCATGCAAGAAGCAATGTCAAGTGATACTTTTGTTGGCTCACATAGGTTAAATTGCAAAAATTAAATTCCCCTTCGTTCTCTTTTAGTATATTCTAATAACGTGATATGAAATAGCTTAGACACGCGCACAACACTATGCATAAATGAGCAGCAGATTATTATCACTCCAAGAAACCATAATATTTGTACAGTTTGGTCACCTGTCACATTCCTATTCATGCATAATAATTTGCATATCCAATTTACTTGACTTAGTGATAATAATCCATTGCTTTTAGTATCTATTGTATTGTGCTTCTATGTGTATAAATTACTTATTTTCAGCATGGACCTCTCTTAAATAAAATGTATGTATGACATCTCTCTGTGAGTCCAGTGGGATGTGATGTACTGTAAAATTGATGAAATTACATAGTACTAAAATGTTCAGCTTCAAATGCTTAGCTTCAAACAACACAATGTATAATCTTACTTGCTTTAAAATTTTACATTAAATAAATACAGAAATTATTTGATAGAATAATGTTTCTGCAAAGTATATCAAATGATATGTGACTATAGTTTTGCAGCACTGACTCTGAATACACCTGAATTCTGTCTATGTAGAGACTCATGCTGATTCGCTGCTTACCACCAGAGACACCTGTGCAAAGCACCAAGTAATCAGGCAATACATATACAGTGAGTGCAGAATTATTAGGCAAATTAGTATTTTGACCACATCATCCTCTTTATTCATGTTGTCTTACTCCAAGCTGTATAGGCTCGAAAGCCTACTACCAATTAAGCATATTAGGTGATGTGCATCTCTGTAATGAGAAGGGGTGTTGTCTAATGACATCAACACCCTATATCAGGTGTGCATAATTATTAGGCAACTTCCTTTCCTTTGGCAAAATGGGTCAAAAGAAAGACTTGACAGGCTCAGAAAAGTCAAAAATAGTGAGATATCTTGCAGAGGGATGCAGCACTCTTAAAATTGCAAAGCTTCTGAAGCGTGATCATCGAACAATCAAGCGTTTCATTCAAAATAGTCAACAGGGTCGCAAGAAGCATGTGGAAAAACCAAGGGGCAAAATAACTGCCCATAAACTGAGAAAAGTCAAGCGTGCATCTGCCAAGATGCCACTTGCCACCAGTTTGGCCATATTTCAGAGCTGCAACATCACTGGAGTGCCCAAAAGCACAAGGTGTGCAATACTCAGAGACATGGCCAAGGTAAGAAAGGCTGAAAGACGACCACAACTGAACAAGACACACAAGCTGAAACGTCAAGACTGGGCCAAGAAATATCTCAAGACTGATTTTTCTAAGGTTTTATGGACTGATGAAATGAGAGTGAGTCTTGATGGGCCAGATGGATGGGCCCGTGGCTGGATTGGTAAAGGGCAGAGAGCTCCAGTCCGACTCAGACACCAGCAAGGTGGAGGTGGAGTACTGGTTTGGGCTGGTATCATCAAAGATGAGCTTGTGGGGCCTTTTCGGGTTGAGGATGGAGTCAAGCTCAACTCCCAGTCCTACTGCCAGTTTCTGGAAGACACCTTCTTCAAGCAGTGGTACAGGAAGAAGTCTGCATCCTTCAAGAAAAACATGATTTTCATGCAGGACAATGCTCCATCACACGCGTCCAAGTACTCCACAGCGTGGCTGGCAAGAAAGGGTATAAAAGAAGAAAAACTAATGACATGGCCTCCTTGTTCACCTGATCTGAACCCCATTGAGAACCTGTGGTCCATCATCAAATGTGAGATTTACAAGGAGGGAAAACAGTACACCTCTCTGAACAGTGTCTGGGAGGCTGTGGTTGCTGCTGCACGCAATGTTGATGGTGATCAGATCAAAACACTGACAGAATCCAGGGATGGCAGGCTTTTGAGTGTCCTTGCAAAGAAAGGTGGCTATATTGGTCACTGATTTGTTTTTGTTTTGTTTTTGAATGTCAGAAATGTATATTTGTGAATGTTGAGATGTTATATTGGTTTCACTGGTAAAAATAAATAATTGAAATGGGTATATATTTGTTTTTTGTTAAGTTGCCTAATAATTATGCACAGTAATAGTCACCTGCACACACAGATATTCCCCTAAAATAGCTAAAACTAAAAACAAACTAAAAACTACTTCCAAAAATATTCAGCTTTGATATTAATGAGTTTTTTGGGTTCATTGAGAACATGGTTGTTGTTCAATAATAAAATGAATCCTCAAAAATACAACTTGCCTAATAATTCTGCACTCCCTGTAGTCAGGAAACAGGAAAAGGTCAAAGCAGGCAGAAATCATGCTAATACATGAAACAAGTCTGAGGTAAGAGCAGACAGCGGAGGGTCAGAGTTGAAAAACAGAGGTCAGTACTGAGGCTGACAAACTAAACTAGCCAGCTAGGAAACCTAAATCTCAGACAACCTCTCATAGGGAAAGGTACCTTAAATATCCTCAAGAGACAAGCCATTTTTTTTTTTTGTGCACAAATTGGCCCTTTAAGAGCTAGGATGTGTAAGTGTACCCTAGAGACAGGCCAGGAGACCTTCACTGGAAAGCAAAGCAGAAGCCATTGAGAAGAGGAATGAGCCCACCTAAGGGTACTTTCCCACTTGCGGCAGGATGGATCCGACAGGATGGTCACCCGGTTGGATCCGCCCTTCCGCTATTTCGCCGTGCTGCCGGACTGCCGCTCCCTCCCCATTGATTATAATGGGGACGGGGACGGCGCTCCGGCGCAGTACGACAGTGCACGGCGAAAGGCCACCTGACTAAAAGTCCTGCATGTCCTTTTTTGTCCGGCGGCCTCTGACCGCGAACTGCCATACTGCGGAGCACCAGTCCGGCGGCATGGCGAAATAGCGGAAGGACGGATCCGACAGGGTGAACAGCCTGTCGGATCTGTCCTGCCACAAGTGTGAAAGTACCCTCAGGGAGTAGGACACCGGTGTGCATGGGCTGCCATTGTAACAGTAATATTGACCTTTTCATTACTGCTTGAAACCCACACCTGTTGGCATCTACACCACTTAAACGTCTGCTTGTTATTCATTAAGGATGGTGTCACGACCATGTTTATGGCCGTGACTCCTTGGGAGCCGCATACAGTTGCCCGCGGTTTTCGGGTTGTTGTGTCAACCGCAGCTGGAGGCATTTTGCTGCTTGCCTCAGGTGCGGTTGCCGCGGACAACAGTTATGTGTGCGGTTCCCTTGGAGTTGTGTGCGTGTTTGTATGCACTTTCGTATGTGTGTGTGCACTCTGTGTTATGTGTGGTGTGCACTTACATCTTCCCCTCACTGTGGTTGCCCGTGGCAACGTTTGGTTGTATTGTGTACATGTGGTGGCAGTGTCCCGGCCTTCGGGCTGACTCCCAGGACATGGTTGCCACTCATGTCGTTGCCTGCGGCAACAGCCACAGTGTGTTCTTGAGTTGGACACTTCCCCTTTTAAGTTGTGTTTTCCCTTCCCTGGTGCTGGAACTCCCTTCCCAGTGTGTGTCACTGGGTGTGCCCGACTGTGGGGTGTGGCTTCTTCACCTATAAAGCCTCACTGTTAGCACAGGTCTGGGGTTGCTTCAGCCATGCTTAGCTGGAGCAGCCTCCTGTGTTTTCTACCTGCCAGTGAGAGCCACCTCTGTGGTCATAAAGATATTGTCACATTATGTTTATGTCTTTGTATGTGATGTCCATGTGATGTTCTGTTGGGACCTTCCTTTGTTGGTTTGTGCAGCTAATGGTTCTGGATTCCTGTGTGCTCAGGGATCCAGTCAGCAAGGCTGTGGCAGGTTGGTGGAACCACTTAGTTCGCCTGCCATTTCCGTTAGTCTGTTTGTGTCCCCCTTTTCCCAGCTGCTTGGCCATTGAGACTCCTGCTCCTCCGTGCCTAGGAGGAGTAGGTCATCTTACCCTGACTCCTAGTCCAGGGACCGGACGGAGGGTGAGTTAGGGATCCGAGGTTCCGGAGCATGGGTCCTCCTACCTTAAAGGTCGGCCCATGCAGCTAGGAGTTAGGGTCAGGTTAGGGACGCATTAGGAGGTGACCTGCTCCCTAATCCTGTTGTCCTGGTCAAGCAGCGACCATCTTCCATCATCGAACGGCTGAGGGTTTTAATGGTACCATTTAATTTACTGTATCTTGTATTTAAACAGGAAAAAAATCTTTTTTGGGTCAAATCGAAAAAAATTCTGCTAAGGTTTTTTGGGTTTTGATATTTTAGCCATCACCATAACCTAAAAATGATATAACATATTTATTCTGCAAGTCAGTACAATTATGGAAATACTAAATTTGTATAGTTTTTGTTATGATTTACTTCTTTTGCAAAAATAAAAACCTTAGAAAAAATAAAAAATTATTTGCATCGCCATATTCTGACACCTATACATTTTATAAGAATGATGCTAATGTGGCGCACTGGGGCAATGGATGACCATATGAGGTGCTCACAGTGGAGTAGGCTCACCCAGTCTACTCAAAAGAGTTTAATAGATTCAAAAAGAACTGGGTACTCTCGAATACTGGAACCAACATTTAATTAAGTAATAAAACCAAAAATGGATATACTCCATTCATGGGATTAAACCACAATATGTAGTCAAGGTAAAATCAATAATGCATAAAATCAGAGCTCCTACTAGACACAAGTTGAAGTATGTACAGTAACACAAGTAGCACAATTTTGAGTCCCAACAAATAGTAAAGTGCTATAACGAAAGTAAAGATGGGCACTCTAATATTCGGAATCACCAAACATTATAAGTTTATTCCGGAAAAAATAAATGGCATAAATAACAATAGCATAAAAAAGAATTAAATCCAATGTCTAAAATAGGCCTAAATACATTGTAGACTGTAGTAAAACTAATAGCTGATATAAATTGACTATAATAGCCACTGAAAATGAATTATTGCCAGTAAAATAGAGCTGGTATTGAGCTGCCTCTTCAGGTCCAGCCTAACTACACATATGAGCCAACACCTATTGCAATAATTAATAAAGTCGAGCTGGTGTTCAATAGGTACCTACAAATAATATATAATCCCCAAGTGATGTGTTTCTCATACACTATACAAGAGAACGACGTGAGATAAAATGTAACAAAATGTTCCAAGTGAAATATAATCCAAACAGGTCCAAGGAAAAAAAATTAGATAAAGATAAAAGTAAGCAAAAGTAGCAAAAATATTTGTGATCACTTCTTAATCGTGCAAAAAGTCCAAATAAAGTATATGGTGTTGCTCTGTTTAAGTAGGTAATAGTCAGTCACTAATTAAAGTGCATATGCTGCCCGTATTCAGGGGCTTTATAATGAAAATTCGGCAACTGTAGCTGGTCCCTCTGGGTATAAAATTTTACTCCGGTAATATGGTCTCAATTGTTTGAGTCAATGTTATACACTCTCCACAGTCGACCCGAGAAAAAGATATATGCAATATAAGGAATTACCGGTCGTTGCTGTTTGTAGAGGTACTCACACTTAGTGCTGTTATCCGGTCTGTAGTGTAGCTGCAAAGAAGGCTTACCTCATATGTGGAGTAAGGAGGTACCTTTCTGGTATATATGGACTGTATAGTCCACTTTCGCTGTTATCCACGGATATCCAGAGCCGACCGCAGTTCACAGGTCTCACTCTGTTTGGATCGTAGGCACAGTCTGGACTTATCTGCGATGGGCGTTTCTCACTACTCCATGCGGTTGATTTAATTGTTCCAGCTGGCTTCTGCTGTCTGTGGGTTACCAGGCTATGGCCAGTAGACCTGGTATCTGTTTGTTTAATAGAAGCGCTTTTTCTAGATAACAATGCAAATCTAGTTTTGCCGGTTAATTGCCAGGGTCAGTTTCTTATTCATCCACGCCAGACACGTTTCGAAGGTTAGACTACCTTCTTCCTCAGTGGCTTTAGTAAGAACTGCCTGGCTGCCCGGCTTTTATTCCTCTGGCTATCAGAAGGGTTCTTTATTAACTCTGGAATGAATCTTGTGGATCTGGTATCCTTTTAGTCATATGGCTTTTTCATTGTGCGGTTTTTGATGCGTTTTTTTCATAAATTTTTTGCTCCACACTTGCTTTAGCTTGTCACTGACATTTACAGTAAGTTATTTTTGCGGGAGCTAGTTTACTACTGAAATTACCTTGAAATAGTAAAGTGCACCTAGTGTGTGATAGCTTAGGGTGGCTAAGTGGAGCCGATAGAAACAATGTCTATTGCTTCAATGAGTAAGTCACTCGTTCTTTTTGTTATGCTTAGTCCCTTGTAATTTAATTATTCAAATTAGGGTTAGAGCGGTCCATTAATTCCGAACAGAAGTACATTCGAAAGAGAGTGCTTACCACTTCTCCACCATGTAACATAGGCAGCAGCGCCCCGCTGTATTGAGGTGTCAGCGGTGTCCCGCTGAAGTAAAGTGAACTCTGTGCTTTGACAGTAAGTAGTTTCTTGCCGGCATAGAATTAAGAACGTTCTTACCATATGAAGTGTCTGTGCCCGAATATTACTCTAGATGGTTATGTACTAGAAGGACCGATGTCTTACGAACGGTTCTTGTCTGACCTCCCACGCTGGCAGCTTGTGTGCACGTGGACCTCCGTTTAGGATAGCGGTCTTTGTTTGCAGGTTCGTTTAGGCCTCCTTTCGCGCGGCAGACAGTATTCAAATAGAAACTTCAATACAAACTTATGGCTCCATCATAATTTGTCAGTGGTCATTCGGGGGTTTAAACCAGATGTGTTTCGGGGCAAGAATGACCCCTTCCTTAGTGGTTAACCACTAATACTCCCATGAATATAGAATATTCATTTTTGGTTTTATTAATTAATTAAATGTCGGTTCCAGTATTCGAGAGTGCCCAGTTTTTTTGGACCTATACATTTTATGTTTTCATCTACAGAGTTGTATATGAGTTTGCTGCTTACACAGTCAGCTGTAGTTTTTATTGGTACCATTTTGGGGTATGTATGGCTTTTTGATCTGATGGGTTAAATGACCGGGATTAGCGTCATCCCTGATCTTGGTCATTGCTGGCCACTGTAGGTGGATATACATATACAGTCCCTGATAAAAGTCTTGTCGCTTGTGCACAAATTGACCTGAAGTGCCGCTAAAATATATTTCTAATCAAGATTTTGTTACTAGAAATGGGTCATTTTATTCCCAACAGCTTTTGTAATAATGTTTCAGTGCAAAACGAAACTGACAAAAAGTATTCTAATATTCACAGCTTGGTAAAGCCCATTGAGTCAATTTTTGCCAAGACATAAGTGTTGTTGCCTTGTCATATGAGCTTCACCTGTGACTAACAATGGATCAATTAGGTCTCAGGTGTGTATAAAAAGAACCCCAGTACACTAGACCTTCACATCAACTGCAACTAGACGTCTGCAAACATGCCTAAGATTCACCCAGAGACTAAAGTGTTGATTATCAAGAGGCTGAAGACCAGATCCACTGCTGATATGGCAGAAACCTTCAATGTGTCTCAGCGTCAAGTTCAGAGGATAAAAAAAATATTTGAAGAGACTGGAGACGTTTTGGACAAGGCCAGGTCAGGCCAACCCCGCAAGACAACTGCTCGAGAGGACCGTTTGTTGGCTCAAAAATCCAAGGCCAGCCCATTTTCCACTGCAGCAGAGATCCACGAGGCCTGGTCACCTGAAGTCCCTGTGTCAACCAGAACAGTTTGTCGAATTCTGTCTTGAAATGGCCTCCATGGTCGAATTAGTGTCCATAAGCCAGCACTAAACAAAAGACAATTGAAAAACCGTGTGGCATTTACCAAAAGCCACAGCCTGCTAAAAGGATGGATGCTGGAAAAGTGGCAGAAGGTGGATTTTTCAGATGAATCTTCTGTTGAATTACACCACAGTCGCCGCAAATATTGCAGATCTACTGGAACCTGTATGGAGTCGAGATTTACCCAGAAAACTGTGAAGTTTGGTGGAGGCAAAATCATGGTCTGGGGTTACATCGAGTATGGGGGTGTGCGAGGGATCTGCTGGGTGGAAGGCAACATCAATAGTCTAAAATACTAAGAAATATTAGCTATCTCTTATATTCCCAACCATAAAAAAGGCCAAATTCTGCAGCAGGATGGTGCTCCATCGCATACTTCTATCTCCACATCAAAGTTCCTTAAGGCGAAGAAGATAAAGATGCTCCAGGATTGGCCAGCCCAGTCACCAGACATGAACATCATTGAGCATATGTGGTGTAGGATGATAAAGAAAGCATGGAAGACGAAACCAAAGAATATTGATGAACTCTGGGAGGCATACAAGACTGTTTTCTTTGCTATTCCTGATGACTTCATCAATAAATTGTATGAATCCTTGCCAAACCACATGGATGCTGTCCTTCAAGCTCATGGAAGTCATACAAGATATTAAATTTGGATCTCACAGCACCACTACTTAATTTGCTGACATATTTTTGGATTTGCAGTAAAGTTGTTCAATTTCTGTATAGGCGACAAAACTTTTGTCTTGCTAAAATTTGACCTTTCTGTCTTGATTAAATGATAAATCTTTTTTCAGTGAAACGAATTTATTTCAGTGCATTAAACATAATTTGGGAGGGCTTTAGCTTTTCATATGAGCTATTTCTAACACCAATTGATTAATTAAAAGTCAGGTTAATAGCAGGAGTTTCTACAAAATAGAGAAGCGACAAGACTTGTGTCAGGGACTGTATAATGGAGATAATGGATTGAATATCTAAGCTAGTAAGATTTTTTGGGTTTGATTGGATGTTATTAGTACCCATTTTTCTTAACTCCCACTTTCATATTTATTTCCCTTTCTCCCTCCTTTTCAGAGTCTTGCATTTCTTAAAGGTTTCTAGTTTCACCTATGCCTATTCCTAAAGCTAGCCATCATTTGGCAAGTTTGCTAATTAGTCATGATACAGGAAGAATCCAGCAAGCAGATGTAGTCCACATAACTTCTATGCTAATTTTTTTTTTTTTAAAGTGTAATAATTAGGGATGAGCGGACCCGTGGATGTCAAAGGAAACCCGAACTTTGGTGCACTAAAATGGCTGTAAAATAGTCATAATAAGGGCTAGAGGGCTGCAAAGGGAAGCCAAATGGGGGTAAGAACAGGATAATTGCTCTGCAAACAAATGTGTATAGGGAAATGACTTAAAATAACATAAAATATAACAACATTTAAAAATAATACAGTAATCTTGAACTAGGAGGCGGAGGTCAAAGTGGAGTAGAAGGTTGAGGAGGCTGTAGACTTGGCGTTGGCGGTGTAGGTGGAACCGGCAGTGAAGGAGATAGCCAAGACTGTTTTTGTTTTTCCATTATTCATTTATTTATTTATTTTTTATAAATTTGGAAAGGCCCTAAAACATAGGGAAATACAAAAGAGATCACAAAGAGAAAGTTTGCAGGAGTATAGCAATGGCTGGGTGCGGCCGGTATACTTGTCTATTCAGCACAAGTCCTGTGGGATCCATGCCTGGTTCATTTTAATGAACTTGAGCCGGTCCACGTTGGTTGTTGACAGGCGGCTGCGCTTGTCTGTAATCACACCCCTGCCGTGCTAAACACATGTTCGGACAAAACACTGGCCACAGTGCAGGCCAGCACCTCCAAGGAGTAAAGGGCAAGCTCAGGCCATGTGCCCAATTTGGAGACCCGTCAGTACAGGAAGGCATGTACACACATACTGTTCTACCATGTTGCTGAAATACTGCGTCCTGCTAAGACGTTCCGTATCAGCTGGTGGTGCTGGTTGTTGTGGAGTGCTGACAAAGCTTTTCCACATTTCGGCCATGCTAACCCTCCCTTCTGAGGTGCTGGCAGTGCCCCAGCAGCATTGGCAACTTATTCCTCCTCCTCTGCCTTCGCCTTGTACTTCCACTGAGCACCCACTGTCAGGTGGGAATGCCATCAGCAGCGTGTCTACCAGCATGCGCTTGTACTCACGCATCTTCCAATCACGCTCCAGTGACAGAATTAAGGACGGCATGCTTTCCTTGTAGCTGATAGGGATCCATCAGGGTGGCCACCCAGTAATCATCACTGGTTTGAATGTGGGCAACTCAGCAGTCATTGCACAGGCACTGCAGCATGTAGTCGCTCAGGTGTGCCAGGCTGCCCAGAGGCAACGACAAGCTGTCCTCTGTGGGAGGTGTATCGTCTGTGTCCTCTGTATCCCCCAGCAACGCTCCAGTGATGCCCATGAGCTGCTTTGGGTGCCACCCTGCCATGAACACGGTTCCTCATCATCATCATCCTCCTCATCCTCCAGAACTGTGTCCTGGCTGGACAGTTGTGTACCTGGCCTCTGTTGGTGCAGGAACCCACCCTCTGAGCCACTTGTGAATGACTTGCCTGATAACCATGGAAATGATCCCTCTTCCTCCTGTCAAACAACCTTTTCCATCATCGCCCGAAGCGTTTTTTCAAGGAGACATAGAAGTAGAATAGTAAAGATGTGGATGACATCTTCGGCACTGGCCATGTTGGTGGAGTACTCGAAACAGCGCAACACGGCACACACGTCCCGCGTGGAGGCCCACTCGGTGGTGAAGTGGTGCTGTTCTGCAGAACGACTCACCTGTGCTAGCTGCAGCTGAAACTCCACTATCGCCTGCTGATGCTCTCACAGTCTCTCCAGCATGTGCAAGGTGTACGTCACATATGAGGCAGTGAGCAGGAAGTCCGAAGTTATGCTGCAGTGCAGACAGGCAAGCAGCAGGGTGAGAATGCTGCACTTTCTACAGCAGCTCTGACATATCGGGGTAATTTTTCAGGAACCTCTGCACCACCAAATTTAGCACATGTGCCAGGCAAGGGATGTGCATCAAACAGGCTAGCCCCAGAGCTACTACGAGATTTTGCCCATTATTGCACACCACCAGGCCTGGCTTGAGTTCCATGTCTGTCCACAGCTCCTGTGCGGTGTGGGTTTTTACCCCCAAACAGACGAGTTTTCAAAACAGCCTGCTGTTGTTTTCCCCTGGCTGTGCTGAAGTTGGTGGTGCAGGTGTTACTCTGACCGGATGAAGAGGCAGTAGAGGAGGAAGCGGAGTAGGAGGAGGAAGCAACAGGAGTAGTGATGAGCGAGCATGCTCGGCCGAGTACCGGTTTGGCTCGAGCATTGCTATGCTCGGCACTTGGCGGTACTTGGCCGAATACCACATGTGGTTGTCGCATTGCTCGAGTCTCCTCCCCGCACATTTGGTGCCTCCTAAGAGGCCAATTAACATTCAGGTAAGTAATTCCCTTCAGTGTAATGCCATAGCCATGTTAGCTATTAGCCTTACACTGATTGACTGGCCGAACATGTGATACCAGTTTATATAGGAGCCGATGTCTGATGCTCGGATCATTTAGTCAGGGAGAGCACATAGTAGTCAGGGACAGATAGTGTTTTGCTGGAAATTCACAGATTTATCTCCCCCAAAACTATTGAAAGACCAAACAGTCCTCTTAAGGACCACAGTGTGTGTTTGACACAGTGCAGAACCATATATTATTTTTTTTACCAGGGGTTAAATTCAGCAGTATCAGGGACACGCGTCTTCAGGAAGGGACAGATAGTGCAGGGCTGGAAAATCGCTTTTTTAAGTACCCAAAAGCTTTTAAAAGAAAGAAAGATTTGATATTAGTGAGATCTACAGTACGCCATCAGAAAGCAGTGTGTTTAGCAGACATTATAAAAAGAGGCTTATTCACTAGAGTTTGCCTGCAAGTGAAATCTACAGTACGCCATCAGAAAGTAGTGTGTTTAGCATTCATTATAAAAAGTGGCATATTGTCTAGAGTGTGCCTGCTAGTGAGATATACACTCCGTCCATCAGGGGTAAGTGGCCGGTTCCCACCCTCTGTGTCTTTTCCCCACCGGTTACCTCTTGGGCATGGTTGCGCTGTCTGCGGCACCCTATCTACCCACATCTTTCACTTGCCGGGGATCGCGCCTCCGTGTCATGGCGTGCGTACAGATGTCACCACATTAAATTATGGCTGCCAGCAGTGGGGCTGGCCCTGTGCCCCCAGGGTATATTGTTTTTAAGGTCAGGGTCGATCCTGCGTATCATGGTGAATTCATGTTAGCTTACTGTTTCACCTAGAGTCCTTTAAGTCTGATAAAAAAAATTAAAAAAAAATATTTATTTATGTGCATGTTTAATTTTCCTTCAAGTCTTCAATCTCTTCCTCATTCCGTTCTTCTCTCCTCAGCCCGCTTTAGTGTTTTTCCTTACCCCTTGGCCTGTCTTGTTTCTCACCCCGCTCCTGTGTTTTTTCGTCACCCCTCGACTTGTCTTGTTTTATATAAATAAATAAAAAAAGTTTCTATTTTGTTTCCCCCTTACTTCCATGTCTTTCCATGGTCTCCTGGCACATTCAGGCCCCTTTTCTCCACTTTCTGGTACGTTCAGGCTTCATATCCACTCTTGGCATGGTCGCCTTGTCCGCACAGGTTGTTCTTGCTACACTGTCTGGTCCTCCGTCACGCTGCTCAGTCTTTGTCTCGTCACGCTGTTGGGTTGCCTGATACGATCAGGCTCATCTCGTCAATAGTCCCCTGATATGCTCAGGCTTGTCTTGTTTTCGGTTCACATTGCATGCTCACGTTCCATTTTCGACTCTCTGTTTGGTCACCTGGCACGCTCTGCCATTGTCTTGTCACATTGTCTCATCGCCTAATACACCCAGGGCTCGTCTTGTCAGTTGTTGCCTGGTACGTTCAGGCTTGTCTCGTCTGCCTGCTTTCCCACCTGGTACGCCCAGGTTTCGTCTCATCACGCTGTCTGGTCGCCCTTCTGCTCAGGCTTTGTCTTGTTTCTTGTTTTCTTTACATGCACAGGTTCCTTTTTCGTCTCTCTGTTTGGTCACCTGGCACTCCCTGTATTTGTCTTGTCATTCTGTCTGGCTGCCTGGTTTGCCCAGGCTTCGTCTCGTCACTGGTCACCTGGTACGGCCAGGCTTTGTATCTTGTCCCTGCCTATTCACATGGAACGCCCAGGTTTCGTCTCATCACGCTGTTTCACCTGATATGCTCAGGCTTTGTTCCATTTTATCTTTCCGCCTGGCACACTCATTCCGTTTCGTCTGTCTCGTTTCCTTTCTCGTCTCTCTGACTGGTCGCTTGGCCTGTTCAGGCTTGTTTTATCTTCTACCTAGTCACCTGGCACGCTCAGGTTCCATCTCATCTCACCGTCTAGTCGCCTGGCACACTCAGGCCTCGTACTGTTTCTCCTCGCATGGCCACTGGCTGGCCAGGTTTTGTCTCGTCCTTCCTGTTTCCTTCCTGCCACGGTAGGCTTAGGTTCATGTCTCCCTTCATCCGGGGCTCCCCCCCACTCGGTAGTCCAGGTTCTATCCCTCTTGCAGGTCCGCCACGGTCATCTTCCACCACGATTCCCGGCTCCTCCTGCTCTCGTTTCGGGATTCCAGGTCCACCTTTTTCGTCTCCCTTGGTCTAACATGCACCCAGTAATCTTCCAATCTGCTGGTCTGTTTCTTCAGGCATGCATTTCCTCCCTTTTTCTTCTAGGTTCTAGCCCGTTTTCACATTTGTTCAGCACTGGTCTAGGTCATTTGTTCATCACCAAGGCGCTTTCGCCAGCCTTCGCGGCTGCATCCTTCAAGTACATTTCACCAAGTATGGCACAACCTTTTTCTTCACAGAATCTCATCTATTCTTTCACTGCCACCATCTGGTCGCCTATCACACCAGCCGTCATTCTTAATAATTTCCAATACACCCGTTTTTCCTCATTCAATCGGTACGTTCTCTCCACAGGTCAAGCATGTCTCAAGCTTCAGATATAGACGACAATATGTCAGTCCCTGAAACTTCGGTTTCAGGCCAGGCCAGCGCTATGTCTCTCAGGAAATTATTTTCAGCCTTCGATGGTAACCCTTTTGGGCCCTTCACCAGTATAGCTGCCATGTACCTCAGCTTTTTATGGCTTCCTCAGGCCAGGCGAGTTTACCTGCTGTTCCCCTAGGCGCAACAGCTTGCAAAAACAGCAGTGGGTTTGTTACAATGACCATTTCATCCTCAGGTTGCTTTCAATAAAAACAAGTCAGTCTGGCCCACCGACTGAAGTTAGATTCTTCAAAACCTCCAATGCTTGGTGTCCGGTTCAGGTCCTTAAGCAACTCATGTCCCTTTTTTCATGACAGCCCTTTGTTACTTCACCACAATGGACCTCTCACTTCTGCCCAATTCATTTCACACATCCGAGCCCTGGCCCCGGGCCTAGGTTATAATCCTCAAGTCATTTCCGGCCATTTGTTTTGTATCGGGGCAGCTTCGGCAGATACCAGGAATAAGGTCCCGGCACATGTCATCAGGAAAATGGGGCGTTGGCGTTCCTCCTGTTTCATGAGGTACATTCCGAATCCCCACATTGAAATTTCTCAGGCTTTTTGTACTCTCGCTCTCTGATTATGATTAAAGTGGTTCACCTTAATCCTGGTCTCCTCGCTTCCTTTATTTCCCCCTTTTAGGCCTACCCGTATACCTGGCTCCAGGCAGAAGTCAGCCAGTGTAGGGTCCGGGGTTAGGCATGCTTCCCCGATACGTTCACAAGTAGCCACGACCACAAATTAGGAAGGCTAAAGTTCAGCCTGCATTTGTGGAAGGGGCATCTGCCTCATTTATTCACCGGCTCCCTTACACCGTCATGCGTCTCTCTCATGCCCCACCCTCCCACCCCTTTTCTCTGTTGTCCTGATCAGGGTATGCCCCCTTTTAGGCCTACCCACGTACCTGGCTCCCGGCACAAGTCAGCCAGTGTAGGGGCTGGGGTTAGGCATGCTTCCCCGATTCGTTCAAAGGTAGCCACGACCACAAATGTTATATACAGTATTCCAGCAAAGAATACATTTTATTTGGGACAAATTTGACTACTTTTGGGCACTTTTGGTTCTGGTTCTGATCCATGGTCAGGTAGGTTGATACACTGCTCCAAATTATATAGATAGATATGTGCATGCACGGCGAAATAAATAACACTGACACTCATAAGGTCAAAGCATAACTCTAATTTATTAGGTGGGGGCTTCACATTATATACCCTCCATATAAGTGGGAGGAGTGGGCTCATGCGATTGGTCTTTTAGCAAGAAGGAATGTAAACAGGAAAAAAGTTTAAGGCATATGTATGATAGACTTAGAGGAATTCCTGACAGTTTCAAGTCTTTGCAGCAAATAGTTTCAATCATAGAATGCATACTGGGGGTTGTCTCTTAGACAGACACAATTTTGTAAGTGACAAACAAGTTTCCATTATATTCCATAACACTTCCTCAAAATACAGATTGAGGGGTGCGATATACCTGCTTCTACAAAATACTGATTATGGGGTCTGATATACCTGTTTGCACAAAACATTGATTGAGGGCTGCGATATACCTGCTTCCACCAAATATTGATTGAGGGGTGCAATATACCAACTTCCACAAAATACTGATTGAGGGGTGAGATATACCTGCTACCACCAAATATTGATTTAGGGGTTCTATATACCTGTTTCCACAAAATACTGATTGAGAGGTGCAATTTACCTGCTTCTACAATATACTGATTAAAGGGTTCTATATACCTGCTTCCACAAAATACTGATTGAGGGATGCGATATACCTGCTTTCACAAAACACTGATTGAGGGATTTGATGTACCTGTTTCCACAAAATACTGATTGATGGGTGCGATATACCTGCTTCCACAAAATACTAATTAAGCGGTTTGATATAGCTGCTTTCACAAAATACAGATTGAGGGGTGCGATATACCTGCTTCCACAAAATACAGATTGAGAGGTGTGGTATACCTGCTACTACCAAATATTGATTCAGGTGTTCTATATAACAATTTCCACAAAATTCTGATTGAGGGATGCAATATACCTGTTTCTACAAAATACTGATTAGGGGTTCTATATACCTGCTTCCTCAAAATACTAATTGAGGGGTGCGATATACCTGCTTCTACTAAATCCTGATTAAGGGGTTTGATATACCTGCTTCCACAAAATGCTGACTGAGGGAGGTGATATACCTGCTTCCACAAAATACTGATAAGGGGGTTTGATATACCTGCTTTCACAAAAAACTGATTGAAGGGGTGCGATATACCCGCTTCCACAAAATACTGATTAAGGGGTTTGCTATACCTGTTTCCACAAAACATTGATTGAGGGGTGCGATATACCTGCTTCCACCAAATATTGATTGAGGGGTGCGATATACTGACTTCCACAAAATACTGATTGAGGGGTGAGATATACCTGCTACCACCAAATATTGATTGAGGCCTATGATACACCGGCTTCTACAAAATACTGATTGAGGGGTGCAATATTCCTGCTTCCACCAAATGTTGATTTAGGGGTTCTATATACATCTTTCCACAAAATACTGATTGAGGGGTGCGATTTACCTGCTTCTACAATATACTGATTAAGGGGTTCTATATACCTGCTTCCACAAAACACTGATTGAGGGATGCGATATAC
>NC_058080.1:177203456-177205956 GCF_014858855.1 Bufo gargarizans | reverse complement strand
AAGTGCTATTAGGCCATGACTTTACTTCAATAGCTATTATCCTGGTGACAGATTTCCTTAAAAGCTCTCCTACAGCAGTGAAGAAAAATGGCTGGGTTGTTATGGAAACCTGGAGTAAAACTGTATGTGGAGGCTGGAGGACCTGCAAGCTTCTATTGGCTGATAGGGGTCATGTGACCAAGTTGCTATTGGGTAATGCATTTTTGGGGAATATCTCAGGAACGGTACGTCCTAGAGAGCCGAGACCCAGTCTAAAACCTCCCCGGACACCTGATGTACCTGTGTGCCAAATGTCGTGATTGTAAATGTGACGGTGCGGATTCCTTTAGCAGACGTACACTCACACTCGGCTTTATATATTAGATTAGAGCGCTTTCTCCAGCTCACATCCATACCAACCACCCTTGGACCAGGAAGTGCTAGTATACCTGTGCCTTCCGACAACCCTCACAAAGATCCATTCATCAACCCTCGACCGCTAGGAAGGTCAGACAGATCATTGTTATCGGACACAAAGCACATTGGGGCTGTACAGAAAACAAACATTTGCCATACAGTAATAGTTGTCCTCACATGGCGCCACACACTATTAATCTCAAACACAGATGACGACTTCTTGTTAATTCCTAAATAATAGAGGTATTAACGCCACATTGTGGTTACCTGAACAATACTCTGTGGGGCACATTGACCAAGACCGGCTTTTCTTCTTGAGGGTCTTCGTTTCCCCCTTGCACTGCCGTAAGAGTCGTCTAATTTATGACTAGGTGTGTGTGCTTCCTCATAAATTAGGCTCATCTATGGCAGTCCTTGTATGTGTGTGTGTGTTCGGTTACCTGCACACAGGTGCGGGTTTAGAAACAGAATGGGGGAGATTTATCAAACTGGTGTAAAGGAGAACTGGCTTGGTTGCCCATAGCAACCAACCAGATTTCTCCTTTCATTTTTCACAGCTCCTTTGGAAAACGAAAGGTGTAATCTGATTGGTTGCTATGGGCAACCAAGCCAGTTCTCCTTTACACCAGCTTGATAAATCTCCCCATGTGTTACTTGCGATTTCTGTTGCGGATTTGCTGCAGATCTCACCCTTCCATTGCAAAAGGCGAAATGCGCACGAATAACTCACTGAAACAATTGACATGCTATGGATTTCAAGATCTGCACAGAAGAAAAAAAGCAACGTGTACATGAGATTTGTTGAATCTCATTCACTTTGCTGGTACTGTATTACAAACAGAAAATCCGCACAAATTTCCTTGCGTTTTTTTTTTTTTTTTTTTGGGGGGGGGGGGGTCCATTTCTGCACCAAAAGCTGCATGTGTTACTTGTGGTATTTGGTGCGGATCTGATGCGGTTTTGCCGCAGATCTCACCTTTGCATTGATCTCACCCTTGCAAAATACATACAGTCGTGTGCATTAGCCCTTAAACAGAGGTCATAAATCGGATGTGAACCTATCCCCCTCCCTATTGCAAACACATGAATGTCTGGTTAAGCCACGTGTATTAATGGAGTCTGGAAGAGTGGACATTGGACGATCGCCATTTCAGTCGACAACTATCAGAAGAGTAGGGTCAGCTTTAAACTAGCAAAATTATTTTTCATGCCCAGAGCCCTCAATGGGAAAAAAAAAAAAACAACCATGGCTCTGCAGCATCACATGTACATCAAAATTTGTTTAAAAATAAGAAAAAATGTACATGATATTATAACAGCTGCCAAAAAAAAAATACAAATTTACTATTTTCTCAAACTGTTAAAGTAGCAGAACAAAAAAAATAAGAGCTCTGCATTAAGTAGTGCCATCTGAGAGAGCAGACTGCTGGCCTGTAGCAGGAAGGAAATATGAAGAGCAAAAGTCTGTAATCAATTATTTAGAATCTGGATTCTGTGTGTCAGCTACTTTATTGTAATATTGATTAAGAGGATGTATATACATAGGGCTAAAGATACACACACACCGGAGATCCGTGCTACAGAGAGCCAGAAGAAAATGTCAGCCAGAAAGTCAGACGTCTCTGCTGCCATGCTTAATGTCATACAATACATACAATGCTGCTAAAATACCCACATTTGGGATGGATGACATGTACAGACCTGTAAACTTGATTAAAATTAACAGCAGCATTTTGTTTTTTTTGCGCCAAAAATCAAGAGGCAAAAATATAATCAACACGTAAAAAAAAATATATATATAATTGTGACACAGTGGGGGGAATGGTCTGGGAAAACAGGTACTTTCCACCCAGCTTGTGCTGCTGGGCTGATTTAAAGCCAGGTGGGGTTAAATACCGGACTGGATTTTAATTGCCGGTCCGGGTTTTTGACGGCACCTGGCTGTCCTTAAATAGGCAGCTGGGCTCAGCAGCAGGATCTCTGTGTTGGGATCTGAGGCTTGGTGCCAGGTTGGAGGGCTCAGACCCATCAGCAGAGGAAACAGGCCCCTTAAAGCCTGCCGTGGACTGCTGGAGGCAGAACAGACATCAGGGTGACTTGTCTT